>NW_023998422.1:1366941-1388979 GCF_014805625.2 Glossina fuscipes | reverse complement strand
TTTTTTTTTTGTTTTGCTGTGCAGCTAATATTTTTTGTTATACCCTAGAAGATAGCCGATAATTGATCCGATGAGATTGTAATTTGTAGTTCCTTCGAATAGATAAAGAATACAAAGGTCTTTAATAAGAATAATTAAATTGCTAAAATCGGACCACGTCAGTTGGCGTTTTGGGCACCCTTCAGTATAAGAATTTTCGTGCAAAGTATGCCTAGTATTATGCGAAGTGGCGTAGGGTACTCTCAAATCGCTTCTCAGGGTTAGCACTAGGAATAACCCACAATAAACAGAGTTAATTCTAGGAGTTTATGATGGTCGATCAAAGCTTGCGTTTTTCAAAGTCTTTGTATTTTATTCTGAGACTTCTTAATGACAGACATTTTATTGTCTGTTACGAAGTTTAAAGAAAGGTGGACGGTATAGAAGTACTCGCTGCCATACCGAAACAATATCACGCAACCTAGAAAAGTTCCCAGTCCTGAATTGCTTCTGCGGCAGATGTATGTGAAAGTTCATTATCCTCAAGACTACAATTTTTTGCATGAAATTTCAGAAACCATATTCGACCTGTGCCATACCTTACTGCCGTTTCCCCAAACCAAATTCATCATTTCCGTAACTTTAGCTGCATTTTTGAATAATATGAAACACAAACGTCAATGTTTAACGTATGTATCCTTCAAACTTCGCATGAAACTAACGCGTCAGGTACTTTTAAATTAACAAATTCCAAGACGGAACGCTTACTAACATACACATTCCAATACCAATGTCTCTTCCTTTGAAAAGCACTCAAAGAAAGAAAAAGTACCCACTTAGTGTTACACTTTCAAGCTTTTTCTGAACTGTTCATCTGATTGTACGTCACAAAAATTACGTTCGTCATAATGTTTTCGCTACCTTTCAATTCAGTTTGCTTTCGAAAATGTAAGCACTGAATGCATCAAAACCTATTCTACCCGTAGTTTAGTGCTTGCTTACGAAAAATTTTGACCACATAGTTCATGGTAGCTAATGTTTGACATTTTCGGCGCTAAAACATTCTTGAGTTACTAGAGCACACATAGTGTCACCGACACGTAGACGGACAGACGATAACTTAATCATTTCAGAATTTCACACTGATCAAGAATATATATACACTAGAGGGCCTCAGGAGTTGGCTTATGCGTCCAGCAAACGTTATCCTGTGAAGCTTCCCTAATTTATGCCATTTCCCGGGGATATCTGTTTTTACACTACACTTTTCTAGAAGAAGAGTTATTTTCTCTAGAAGATCATGTCTATGCTTAGATACTCTTAGATGATCGTAAAGTATATGCATTCTGATATGACATATTTGCTAGACTCTGCTTAAGGCATCCCTATTTAAATCGATCGCATACTACTTGATCTTGTGCAGAATTTCCTTCTCTTTCCAGGAATAAATAACCCTTCATTAACCATTCACTAGTCAATACGGTTTTGAACATATGTGTGTGTTCGCCATAGCCACATATTGAATAATTTGTCCGTTACTGCTCATTATGTTCTTCAGTCAGTTTCGATGTTGATTTCTGTTTGGCATATGGCTTTGTATATATTAGAATAGTTAGCTCCGGCGTAAAAGTATTCTCTGAGTCACGTTCACAAGTCTCTACTTTTATAAGATTTCTATTATCTAATATTCCTTTTCCAACCATTTTTCTTGATGAAATTAATCCTTGTATGGTTGATTGGGAATGTTGTTTTCTCAATGTCCTTATGTCTGTTTGAAGATGTTCAATATCGCTATCTGTTCAATGAATTATTTAAGAGGGATAGATTAATATTGGAATAGTATTCACATTGATCGTTTCTATCACCTTTTTCACCTTTAATGAAGGCTCAATCGTCCTATTTACTCTTTAGTTATATGCTTTAATGATTGCATGGTGCATGCGCTTTGCTTGTTCTATGCTAAGCTATTTATGACTTTCATTTTCAAACAATACCTCATTATCTCTCCGTCCATATGATGAATTTAATCTTCTTTTTATTTTTCTTTCCTTAATAATATTATTATAATTATTATATATATCTTTTATTATTGTTAATTGTAATTAGTTTTATAGTAATTAACACTTTTATTATTAAATGTTGTTTTTGATTACATTGGTCTACGATAGCAATCTTATAAGCTCTCGAAACTATTAAGCGGCGAACTCAGCCCTGGAACAAGCAAATTTCTAAGATTAGTCTTTAATTTCGTACTTTGGTCCATCAGGGGATTAACAAGTTTGATTAAAGCACTCTCCCATCCACAACAGTTAATATAAAAAGAGCTTCATCAGATATTTTGTTTTAAAATTTTTCTTTCTTCTGCACATATATTCAAATTGTTTTATTTTTATGCTTATAAATTAAAATGTATCTTTTTGTTCCTTTTCCTCTTTTCCTCCCCTTTCTCACTATATATTTATATACAGAAAGATTCAAAATTAATTGTTCATTTAATTACGTATATAATTAAACTATTAATAAACTGTATGTAATTATATGTGCGGAGATTTATTATAAATATACATATATATGCATTTATGCACAACAATGAATATAAAAATCCGAAGAGTAAAATAAAGATTGCATTGACACTATAGATGAGGAAAGTATGCATAGATTTAATTGTTAGAATAATAAATGTGGAAATGAAGCAATTGTATGAAAGTTTACAATGCGAATATATATCTAAACATATACATATGAAAGGAAAACAAAAGTAATTAGAAAATTTCAGAAAAAAATTTTATTGTAAAGAAAACAAATAACAAGAAAAACATCTAAAGATTCAATAAAATGCCTCAGTAAGTATGAATTAATGAACGTGTTTTTGTCGATATTTCACTTCAGCGATTATATTCAGTGGCGATCGATCTCTTAATACTCATTAGCAAGTCAATGGTAGGAAAGTTTTTGCTCGATGAGAAAGACGAACCCAACTTTCATTCGATCTTTCGTTCGACATTCGCTTGCTTTGAAACGAAATCATTCCGTAAACAAATGTTTTATTTCTCTCACTCAACCAAAAACAAATCCCAGCCATAGGAAAGAAAAACATTATTTCGTTTGGTTTGGTTAATGATATTTTCTCATTTGTTCGTTCGGTCTATACAGCAATCGGATTTCTGCTTCGATATTTGTGATATTTTGGAATAATATCGGTTTAATTTATTTCATATTTGCGCTATACGAGTTCAATTCTTAATTTATCTATCTAGTTAATCTATATTTACTTAGGCAAAGCCACGACGCTGGTATATATGCGATCAGAAGGAAAGAACAAATAAAAGAGAGATACGGCAACAGTTCATTACTTTAGCGTTGCCATCACTTTCATCTTTGCCGGGTTACCATCTTCCTAAATGTGTTTCATTTCGAACTTTCAACTTGTACTTGGGGCAATAGTTGATCTTTTTTTTTTGTTTTTTTTTTTTTTTGCAAGAAATGTTCTCGCATCGATCCCGAAAATTTTAACTGCAAGTCAAAACTTTTAATGTCTATCATCAATTCAGGAAAACGTCTGTATATAGTAATTGACGTTTATTACCTTCAAGTCGGAAACAAATTAGTATATTTCTTGAATCTTAGTCATCCTATTCCGCGACATGATCAGCCTATTTAAGTTGGATAAAAAGCAAATCCAACTCGAAAATGTTAAGTCAACGCAAGCTCGATATTTTTACAACGTTTCGATATATGTAAAGTATTTCTAAAGGCAGTAGTCATTTAACACAGCAGTTTAATGGCATGAAAAAGATGTTGGTTTCCACACTTTTTGGAACTGCCACCCACTGAAACATTAAATGAGCGCAATTGCATGACTTGATGTGTTTATTCATTCTTTATGCTGTTGTTTACACAAGTATTCTTAATCGCTTGTTTTTAACTTAATGTTTCTATTAAAAGGGCTGATATAGAAAACAAAAGTCTAAGCCTTTCTTTTCAGGTGACATTTTACAAACTCTATACGTCTGTGCGAATACAGTAGGAATATCGTCTTCCTTTTTTAACTATCGAATCATAAATTTAGGAGGAATATTTTAACAGGTGCTTGCATGCATTTTGATCAGCTTCATTTATTGGTGAAAATGATAAAGTCACGCGAAGTATCAATGTAGACAACGTTTAAATTCGATTATTTTGACCTTGCTCTACATAAAACAACAGTTATCCATTTAGTATTATTAAGTTATTCAGCGTGTACAGACGTCAGTTATGGAACGGTTAAAACTGCATTTTTTACAAAAACTTTCGAACAGGTTAGCTCTTGAACTGTTTCTAGACGTTTACATGCGATGGGAAAGACTCAAAAGGAGGGAAAATGGCCACCGCACGAATTGACTGAAAATGCCATTTCGAGTCGTCTCAATATAGCGGCTTCTTTGCTTTCAGGCAAAAAGAGAAAAGCTTTCTATGACGTGTTGTCACTGCTGATGAAAAATTGGTCTACTATGACAATTCTAAATGTAAAAAGTAACGAGTGAGTCCAGTAGAGCCATTCACATCGACACCGACGCTGAATATTCATAGCCACAAAGTTTTGCTGTACATAGGGTGAGATCAGCAAGGTGCAGCTTATTAAGAGTTGCAAAACCGAATAAAAATGTGACTGTAGGTGTCCACCGACATCAACTGTACAAATTGAACGAAGTAAAAGAGACTAGCAACGGTGGTTAACGGACGTAAGGCCATCCTCATGCACGACAATGCTCATTCACACGTGGCCATAGTCGTCAAGGACACACTTTTGCTGTACAAATTGAAAGTTCTGGCGGAATCAGCATTCTCACCAGGCATAGTGTCTTCTGATTACCACTTGTTCAGATCGATGCAGCCTGGCTTGGCTGGCTGGCTGGCGGGTCCACAAAGTTGAAAAAGGGCGAAAATGGGTGGATGATTAGAACGCTGCCAGACCAATGTCCTTCTTTCGACACGGTACTGCCATGTTGGCAAACAGATAAGAAAAACTTGTTGAAAATGATGGGAAATAGCTTGATTAATATAAAATATATTGCACTAATTTTTTTCTGCCTTTTGCCACGTGAAAAAAATGATCAAAATACATGCAAGCGTTTAACATTTTCCTACGCCAATATTTAGGGCATTGATTGTTCGAACAACGTCATCAGTGTCTCTAATCGATTAAAAATGTATTCGTTTCATGGGATTTGGAACACCAAAATCTACAGACCAAATAAGGAAAAGTGAAGAGACAATTCTAACAATGTCAAATAAAATTCCTGACTAATTGATTTAATTGACACAAAGAGTCAAATATGAATATTAACGACTACAAGGATTCACAGCAATAATGAAACACAGATAATAACTTTTATGCATGATATATACGAAATTTATGCAGCACAACATATGCGTAGACGAGTAAACATTATTATTTGAAATTTTCTCGTCTGAATTTTGAATCCAAAAACCACAAAGAAGAAGAACCATCTATTATTTGTCCAACCGTAAATTTTCATTAAATTCTGTGGGTGGGATTTTTAATATTTAATAACAATAACGCATTTGCTTGATATGAATCACAATTTTTTGACGGGTATTTTGCACACAAATCTTTAAAATAGAAATGATTTTATACAAATCAAAAATTGCTATTAAAATATTAAAAATTAAATTTTGCATTTGTTCTATTGCTTAAGCCGAGTTAAATACATTTTTAAAAATGATTTTAATTTTTGAATAAACTATTTTTTGTAAAGTTCGAATATCAGCGAAATTTAATTCAATCTTGTCGTTCGCCGTTCAATACATCTCTCTACTTTCTAGTAATCACGTCGGCTGAGTCTTCTTTACGCAGCAAACATATTTGTTTACACATAAATACATCTGTGGAGCAATAATAACATTATGAATGATTTTTTGTCATATCTTTTTTGACAACATTGGAACTTCGTGTCAAGAATAACTTACTTTTGAACAATACTGCCGCAGTTGAACTTTTTTTATTTCTTGGTTCATTTACTATGAACAATATTAGTTAAAATGCAGCCAATACAAATTAATCTTACAAGGAAGTGCAATGAGATGAGCTCTGCTGAGAAGAAGAAGACATACCTCTATAAAGAACAAAGTTAAATACCGACAAAAATATAGGCACCAATTAAAACGCTATACAGGCAGAGATAATGCTTGGCGTAATTGCAGTAGCTCTAGTCGATACAATTTGACAGTGGCGGTTCTAGTGCTATTAAGAAGGCTCGTGGTGGATCTTTTAATTCTATAAAAAGGAATACTAACGTTATCCTAAAATATTAGGATACAGGTACCAAACGTTATACAGGCAGAGATATTGTTTGGCGTAATTGCAGCAGCACTAGTCGGTATAATTTGGCAGTGGTGGTTCTAATGCTATTAAGAAGGCTCGTGATGGACCTTTTAATTCTATAAAAAGGAATACTAACGTTATCCTAAAACATTAGGATACAG
This sequence comes from Glossina fuscipes, assembly GCF_014805625.2. Lineage (NCBI taxonomy): Eukaryota > Metazoa > Arthropoda > Insecta > Diptera > Glossinidae > Glossina > Glossina fuscipes. The sequence goes on along the minus strand of NW_023998422.1, from coordinate 1,382,514 downwards.
GTACCAAACGTTATACAGGCAGAGATAATGTTTGGCGTAATTGCAGCAGCTCTAGTCGGTACAGTTTGACAGTGGCGGTTCTAGTGCTATTAAGAAGGCTCGTGATGGATCTTTTAATTCTGTAGAAAGGGAATACTAACTGGTATCTTAAGATATTGGGATATAGGTACAAAACGCTATACAGGCAGAGATAATGTTTGGCGTAATTGCAGCAGCTGTAGTCGGTACGGTATGTCAGTGGCGGTTCCATTATTCTTAAGAAGGCTCGTGGTAGATCTTTTAATTTTATAGAAAGGGATTACTAACTTGTGTCCTAAGATATTATGATATAGGTGCGGGTTCAGTTGGTTAATAAAATTGATCCACAATAGTAATTTCACACAAAAACTCTATAGAATTTGGCTCATCACACCTGTTTTTGGCTTCTGCCCTACGTAAAATTTAAACTTTTGCGACATTAGATTGTGCTTTAGGTCCGTTTCCCGATGAATGCGCACTTGAAAAATATGTATTTATATAGAAACAAAATAGCTATAGTTTTTGTGTTCTATAATAAAAATAACAATTGTGTTAGACAATGTGGTGTAGATTGGCCATGCGCGACTCTAATGTTCTCACTTATTCTTTTTTGCTATTGTTAAGATGGATATTAGAGCAGATGAGTTCGCGTAATTCTTCCTCCGCTATATTTAATATATACATTCCCCATCAAAATCTGCCAGCCGGTCTGCCGCTGTTCAGCATTTTGTTATCAGTGCAGAGAAAGAACGAACAAATCTTTCCCCAATGCACTCTTCAAGGCGAATTGGAAAATTAGTGAAAGTACTCCTTAAATACGTGGACAATTAGCAAAAACTTTGCAATTCATTCCCCTATAGTAAATATCTCCACGATTCTAAAACTTAGAATGTCGTAGACATCCCGTGGTAGGTATAAAGCAAGACTCGAAACAATTCATTTTATTTATGGGACTAACCTATTTCAATTCGTATCTTTTGATGATTCTTCTCTTTGAATAGCCGAAATCTGTGACGTGAGTGTACTCGCTTTTTGCAGAGCTCTCTAAGCTTTCGCTTTCTTCCTTCGTTCCTTGAAATTGTAAGTAAATGTCAGGCTAATTTTAAAAATTATTTATAAAAAATATTTTTATTACAAATATACAATAAAAGATCAGTATTGTTTACGAGAGTACTTGATTAGTGAATACATGCATGCAGAGTTGCATTAATGCCAATGGAAAGCCACGTGCGCTATCAATAAATATGTCGAAGCCATAATAAGGTTGCCTATCATTACCAAAAAGCCTACCTTAAAATAATCGATGAACGTAAATGAAATGCCATGACTATTAGCTACGCCTGCGCAAGCGATATTTGACATGGCACCAATCAAAGTTCCGTTACCACCCAGTGAGCAGCCCAATGCCAAAGCCCAGATTAAAGGATTTAATGGTAAATTTTGATCGCCCGATAGTGTTACAATGACTTGTAGCATAAAATCAGCTACTGGTAGATTGTCAAGAATGCATGTAAGTAGAGCTGAGAGCCACAAAATCGTGATAATGGCCACCATTAAAGCGTTCTCCTTGTCGAATGAGGATATAAATTGTCCGACACCGGTTCCAATCGATTTCATTAAAGCCAATTGTTTGAGAACATTCATTAATATGCAGAGACTACATATAAAGAGCATAGTACCCCAATCAATTCGCGAAATTACACTTTCTAATTCCTCCGGATTAATTAAAGAGAGCATTAAGAGAGCGGCAAGTATAGCAATCCAACCCACCGACGCATGTATAAGATAGGTATATAGGTGCAACGAAAACAATAACAGTACGACTATTAGCGACACGCAGCAAATGATAATGAAATCTTTTCCTTGAACTTCAAAATGATCCCGTAAATTTTGTAGTTGCTCTCTGAAATCAGATCGTGGTTGCGGCATTTTACCCAACCGTTTTAAACGTTTCTTCAATGCACGTACGCGCGCCCTGACTGTCTCATGATAATCGCGCTCATCCAGTGAAATGTCACCTACTGTAGTAGCAGCCTTATCCCAAAGTCGTATTTGACGTTTTAAACTGACTTCAGCCGTATGCGTATGTCGCATTTTATCCGAATTGATAAATTGTATCCGCAAATGAAGGTACGATTGAGCGGCCGTTAAAATCGTAGCCGGCAGCATATGCAAAATAAAGGTCGGGGGATCAATATTTCCAGAAGGTAAATACGGGCTATGCGCTATCAAATAATTGCTAAGCGAACCCATCGGCGTTAGAGTGGAGCCAATATTTGTGGCTATAGTTAAACAGATTAACACTGGTATAGGACTTAAGACCATTATCTCGGACATCCGCAAGCAAATAGGTGCAAGAAATAATATTATCATAATATTGTTATAGAAAATGGCCAAAGTTAACGAAGTTATTAGTAACACATTTAACATCGGCCAAATATGGCCGTAAGCCAATTCGTAGCCAGTCGCGGCAAGATAATCTTGAACACCTGTCTCCGCCATTACACCCATGATGACAGAAATGCCGAAAATCAACAAAATCGTATCGATGTGTACCCAAGAAAATATTGTTTCCAAATCGGGTTTCATATGTAGAGCACCCATTATACCGATACCCAGCGTGCACGCGATTAATCCTGCCAATGTTCGATGCACCAAATCGAATATCAGAAGTATGTAAATTGCCAGTAGCACTACACCCAGTATGGTGCCCAATAATTGAGTGAACAGTGTAGTTCGTATGTGTAGTTCCAGTCCTAATGACTGATTAACGTTGGTAAAAAAAACGATGTGATATTCATACAAATTAGAGTCCAAGTCAACATCTTCCATGAGTACATCGCAGGTGGACAAGTCAACGCGATCCATTTTCTCACCCCAAATAGGGTAACGTTGGGTTAAAGTAACGTTCACCTGCGAATCGGTCGACTTACTGGTCCGACTTAATGTAATACCTAAGAAAGGAGTACCATCTTCTTCAAATTGAGAAGACGTAGGATCCAATTTAAATGAACTCATTTTGAATGCGCCTGTCATGCTCAAAGCCAAATTGCGTTCATAGGAATGTGCTTCGACCTTATAATATGTCGCATCTCCCGGGGTTACTGTTAACATATATGTCTCTGTTTCTGCCTCGTGTGAACCCATTAAACAACAGGCGATCACCACCCAACAAAAAATTAAAATTGCAATTTTTATATAACGCGGAAATTTTCGCAAAATGAGAAGTTTGCGGCTCGGCGATTCGACTTCAGTTTCGACCTCAGCTGCAATCGTTTCCGCCGCTGCAGTGGGCGTAGGAGGAGCAGCACCGCCTTTCAGGCGACCTTCTGTCTCTTGAAAATTAATACGCCTCCTGGCTGCAGCCGAAGTTGGGACTGATGTTGTGCTTCCGACATCCGTAATATTTACATCGCTATACATACGTTGCTCTGCATCATGGGCAAAATTTTGCCGGCTCATCGTATTCGTTCAATATGATTAAAAAATTAAAAACTATTTTTTTCAAAACAGGAAAGAATTTCTTCGTTTTAAAATTAATTTTCTTTTCAATGCAAGCTCAATGAGAACTTTTTTTAAAAGCAAGAAAAAATATTCCCAAGTATAGAAAACTGTAAAACTATATTTTCTATAAATTATTATTTATTCATTTTTTTTTTTTTTAATTCATTTTATATTAATTGAATGTTTAAAATGCATGAACATATAAATATTGAGAAAAAGGTGTCTTGTTTGTATTGTTTCAAGAGAACTTGTTCTTAAAACAAGATGAAGCTTTCCCATTGTACAGTGCAGTGGTAGTTGTGTCTGTGGTCTGCACAATTCGTAGTTATTTAAATTTATCGATTAAGCATCGGTTTCACATACTATTTTTTATACCCACCACTGTAAGGTGGGATGGAAGGATACACCCATTTTGTTTCTTTTCCCAAAATATATGTAACACTCGAAAGGAAGCTTCACAGACCTTATAAAGTATATATATATTCTTGATCAGAGTGAAATTCTGGGTTAATTTAGCCAAGTCCCTTCGTATGTGTGTTTGTGTGGTGTGTAGTTGGCATTCTCCTGGTTGCAAAGATGAAGATATCGACTTCAAATTTGGTAGAAACATTGAAGGTTTCTGTACGCAGGTTTGTGTTAAAAATGGGCCAAATTAAACAGAGCAGAAGCGCGCAGCGGAGTGTAAACCGAACGCAACTCAGTTTTTTTTGACAGAAATTTTTGAATCTTTGCCTAATTTTGTATTTAAAATATAGCAAAATTGAGGTTAAAGATCAGTAGTTACGTTTTTCATATCCTTTGATGCTTACAAAACAATTACGATAGCTAAACAACAAAGGAAAAAGAGCACAACTTTATAGTCGGGCTCGGTCGATCATTAAATACTTTAGACCGTTTCGTCTAATAGAATTCCTCATCCGCCTTAACCAAAAAACTGGAAAGTTTTTTACATTGTTGCCATGCAGAGTCGTACTTTCACTGCCAATCCACTATCATAAGGAAAGGTAAATGTGTTTCAAGGCCTTCACGTTGTTGACTGAGTACGTATATATGTAGTATGCTCTTATCGGAAGTGGTGTAAGGCGTAATTACGCGGCATGCGTTTATAACTTTCTCTGCTCGGCACTTTGGTAAACATAGGTGTTGTTAAGTTAATAAATCTAAGATGTGAAGAAGAAATATATTCAATAAAGCAACGACAAGGAGCAGTATGAAAGTATGAAAGCCAAAATAATTATATTTAGCGACAGAGTTTAAAAAAAACGATCTGGTCGACATAAATTGAACATAAGCCAATTCCCAAGTTTCCCTTTCTTCGCACTCTTTACTTACATGTGTCTTTCTTATATCATAGATTTAAGAGAGACTGTCTCCACTGTATTACTAGCGGGCCAAAGAAGGCAGTGCTGCTTGGCATATCCCAAAGTTGCTTAAATTCTATGACCCTGCCTTAATGGCCAGACATTAAACGATTATCATGCCTGTCCTGTGTCTACAAAGCAAACATATCTCGGAGTGAGGCTGCTGTCGTTTGTTCTATAGCCACAACTCGAATGATCTGAAGGAATGATGATGTAGATTAAGGTCAACTGCCGTTGCGATTTCCGACCACGCTGTGAAAACTGTGTGAAACTGTGTACGCCAACAAACCAAGAAAGACTTATGCAACCTGATGATATCGTTCGTCGTGCATAGATTTTGAAATTTCATTAAAAGAAACCATATTTTGTTATGGATGTAGCCAGAAATGATTTGCCTTTTCTTTTTTTTTTGAACACTAATCATCTGCTCAGTGCATCAATATATATTTATTTATTTTTTTCGATTTTTTTGCACTTTTCGTTTACCTCCATAAAACCTAAAAATATCTATCGATTACTTAAGAAAATAGCCATAGAGGATAAGGTATTCAACCTGAAAAATTCCTCCTTCTTTTTAATATCCTTCTTATGACCTTAAAGAATAGTTTGGATAAATAGACTTTCTGGTGCACATCTTTTTCTCTTCGCTCTCTTAACATTAAAATCAGTAATCAGCTAAAGCCCACAAAAGAAAGTTTGACAAACGAGCGACAGATGTAAGTCTGATTTATAATGAATACTTAAACGTCAAGCTATTGCCAAACTGGATGAAGATTTGATTTCAACTATTTTTATTCATATGCTATATATAACACCGCTTGTTAATAAATTTTATCAGAGAGAACGAAATACGTAGATGTTCCCACATTTTGTTCAAAACTGAGATAAGAAGATTCTTGGGGACTTTTTATGCGTCTGTCATCAATAGCAATAGTAAGGCTGTTAATTAGCAGTCTTTTATATGCTTGCTCTTTCAGTCCCATTATTTGTATGGGCAAAGATTCTGTCAGAAGGACTTATGTGAATATGGGTTACGATGTGCCTAGAAGTGTGTATTTAGGAAAAACGACCGAAAAGCAGATATTTCTATAGCAAATATAATATATTTCCTTTTCATGTGGTGTCTTTTGAAGAATTCTAGATTCCATGTTCACCAATTGCTTTAAGTAATTTCAATGAATCGATATATATGAAGAAATTTTTTATTATTAGAAAAAGTTATGTTTGAACTAAGATTATAAAGAGAACTTACGACGACTGCGGTGACCATGGACACCACTTACTGGACTTTACGTTAAGAGTCTTATTTCGAATTACTTGGCCCAACACTTGAAATTGCATAAGCTAGGATTTAGGGCTAATTTTTAAAAATTTTATTCATTTCTCTAATTGTAATACTAATAATAAAATATAAAGAGACGTTTTGTGGAATTGAATGCAATATGTCATAGTATGTATGCCTAAGTGGACAAAATTAGGTAAAGATAAATATAATGCACTACAACATAATTTCTTTGATTGATAAAAAATTTCTTCACATATCTTGATCATTGGCGGATATGGAATTTAGAACTTTTCAATTCTTCTATGCACACGATGAAAAGATAACAAATTGTATCTGCTGCTTGGCCTTATATGCACATCGTAACTCTACTCACTTAAAAACATAACATTATGTGTGCTTCTGGTTTGCAAACTTTGGAAGGGATGCGACGTTCATATCAAGAAACTATTAACAGAATCCGTGCACAAAAAGGTCCGAAGAATCTCATGGTCTGGTAAATTTGAACAAAATGTTGCAACATCTATGCATTTCGTGATCGCTGATTTTGTAACTTTCCCAAGGTCACAAAGACGCATATGGTACATACGCGTGCATTGCACGGAAAGAAAACTTGCCTCCCCTTGATATTAGTTTCTCATAACTTTTTTAATTATTATTTGTTTATTTGCTTGATTCGTGCAATGATTCCCAGAAACTATGGGTGTTTCACGCTAAGTTCTAGTTTAAAGAATCTACGGATAATTTATTAAGAATAATAAATCTTGTGTGTAATGCGCGCATCTATAGTAATATTAAAAATTATTAGATATAGTTGTTTATAAGCGAAAGGAAAATGAATATGGAAACTCATGTTTGCGGTGTCGGATGAAAGACGCCTTCAATTGAAAGGAATAATAAACAAAATCAAAAATGCTATTAAACGAAATATGGAAATGAAATGAAAAAAATTCCTCATTATAGCAAATGTCAGTTACGAGATTAACGGAATTTGTTGTTTTCCAAACTACTAAGACATATATATCAGCTATCAATAGTAAGTTTCCACTAATTCCACTGATCGTGATCATTTTCAACAAACAAAATATAAGCCAGGAAGAGGAAATTCGTTACAGACTTTTTTCCACGTGCCTCAGCATTTAATAAAATTTAATATATTTTTTATCCATTCGCTGCTTAAATGAATGAACAAAGAACGCAATAAAAAGTTGACTAAAATATATTTAAAAATTTAAACCAATTAAATAGAGAGGGAAATAATTATCGCCAGCAATGTGATGACGATGATGATGCTTACAATATGAAGCCTCTTGTCATTTAGACGGCGAACATTTCTTTGTTAAAGTGCCTTCTCTTTTTTTTTGTTTTTTCTATGAATGTATCTTTAACTTGGCGAATATTTTCTTTTGCTGAAGTTTTAGTGAATTTTTAATTACTGTCGACTTTTCTTTTGTCTTTTGCATACTTGATAAGAAATTATTTTCTTTAGGCTTTTTTTTTACAAGCAGATGAAAATTTTCTTGATTGTTTAATGTTATTGACTCCATCGCTCACCATCAAAAGATCGGGAAAAAAGGTAATGCTGTCATACCGTTCACAAGGCATAAGTTAAAGTAGCGATCGGAGAAATTTAAAACGTTACGGATATATAAATTTATAATTTTATGCGTGTAAAAATTAATAAAAATTTAAATAAATTGCGCCGTATTGATGTTAATCACTAAAACTTACTTACGCATCATTCTTTGCTCACCATTCTCTTAGAGAATACATTATTACCCAATACCACTAGCAGCGCAGAATATATTAAGTTTGTGTGAATGTATGTAACACCCAGAAGGACTGAATCGAGACGCAGCTCTAACTATACCGATTTGATTTTAGAATCATATTCTGAATCGATGTAAGTTTATTCATACAAATTTTCATTCAAGCAAATAGCCGCCATTTTTTTACGCTAGAGCGAATGCTTTGGATTGGATCGGACAATTTTAACGACCATTTCCCATATAACCTGTAATTTTGACAAAATCGCTATAAGAAGAAAAGGTTCAAAATGCCAAAATATCTGAGTAAAGTCTCTACGAGAGAAGCTTGTAATTTTTCGAGTCCCCTTCCAAATATTCACTCCTACCGAAAGACTTTGTTTAGTAATTAGGTCCAATTTTTTAATGTTTTATAATCAAAATTGGCCTTAGTAGTAATTTGATACCATTCGACTTTATCAGATTTAAATCTCATAGGTCTACATCTTGGACTGCCTCTCGCATATAAAAACTCATGAAAAACAAACCTCTAGATGGCAACACAATGCGGTCTTTAGCACTTGAGATTAAAAGTGTGCAAAGTATAATATTAATCGACCACGTTGGTTTCTTCTTCTAGACCCCCTACTATATAAGGAATTCTATTAAGACTAGACCGTTACATAGAAACAAGATACAATTTTTAATATTTTATTACAAATATAAGTGACAAAGTGAAGGAACTACGGCGCAAGTAGTATATTTCCCGGTCGGTCTTGCTCGTCCTTAATGCTTTTACTTGTTTTTATTTTAAGTATCTTCAGATTGTCGCCTTTCAGATTGGCATTGGAGAAATTAGCTACGAGCTTTTAACTTACCTTGTTTTTATTTTAGTCTTTGCCATTTGATACGGTTTCCCTTCACGTGTCCACTTCCGCGTTTAATTGTTTCGCATTACCTCCTTGATCAGTTGCGTTATATATTCATTATATTCATGGCTACAAGTGACAAATTTTCATTAAAAATCGGAGACGGAGTATGCAATGGAACGAAGAAAAGGTTGCAACGAGATACGGAAGAGCATTACTAATGTCAAATATTTATACGCTTTCACTATCCGCATGATTGCCCGAGGGATCAAATCTCGAGTGCGCGATAATTCATTCTGGTCGTGCTCCATTCATAGAAGCGCCAGACCACCACCTCTCTCTCTTTCTCTTTCCTCGCCTATTTCCAAGAGTTACAGTTACACGTTACACAAATAGGGGATACTTACGTTCGCCACTAATACTTTACTTTTTCTTGTTAAGAAATTAAATCAATAAATCAAGGCTAAAAAAATTTTTTTTGGCAAAAGTTAAGAAATTTTATTGCTTGGAATGCGAAAGATACAAATTAATTCTTTAAAGAAAGCGGAATATATATATAAATATATTCTTAAAAAAAAAAGAACACATGTGTGAACTAGTTATTAACTTTCGCTCATATTCTCAGCAGCCGTCGTCAAAACATAGGGTTCGAAAATTTATTGCCACCATTGCTAGTTGAAGGCAAACAAGACAAACTCTAAGATGAATATTTCTAATTATAAAATGATATTCACATTTTGATATTTATTAACTGAATATTGCATAATTGAGAAAATTCTATTTTAAATACTTTCAAATGCGTGATAATTAACACAATTTCTAAAAAAAAACAATTTTCCTACAAACCATGTTATAATGCAAAGCGACAAACGTCAAAACGCATTGCAATTCAGACAGCCGAGCTGAGCAGCAGCGAGCCATAGCTTCCAAAAAAAAAGAAAAAAAAAAAAACCAAAAAAAGAAAAAAAATAATTTAAATATTATAAATAAATAAATAAAGTCAGATAGATTTCTGCGAAAGAAAACTTAATTTTTGTTTTTCTTATGTCTTGAACACATCAACGACAATCACATTATGGCGATCAGGGGCCATTGGAAAAATAAAAATAATATTTCAACATGTGTGTAGCAGGTGTACAAACTAATAATGAAGATATCTTTCAGTGTCATGCCTACATTCATATAAGTGCGAGGTATTGCTTCTAGCAAGGTACAGACGCCTATATATAAACAACTGTCCTAGAATACCGATTTATAAACATTCTTGTCGCTTATTCTCCTAAAAAAAGGATCGTTTCAGTGTATTTTTTCTGTCTCAATAATAATAATAAAAGCAACAGTACATCAGTAGTCAAAATCTCATCTCCTAAGGAAGTAGAGAACTGGTTCTCCAAAAAAATTTATGGTAATAGTAAATATTCGCAATACCGGGCGACATTTGCGATATTGAAAAATTTGAACAAGAAAGTCTGTCACCTGATATGCTTCCTATAGGCAGATAAGATTTGGACAAAAATAATCGCCCACCTTGCCTTTGTGCGAACCGAGAAGCAAGAGTATGCAGACTCCTTCGCATTCCATTTCTATTTTAATCGTCTTGAAGACCTCTCCTATACATTGACATGAAGAATAGAAGCACAGGGTTTAATACATTGATAAACAGAATGGGAGAAAAGTGTTTAGTACATTGATATACAGAATAGGAGGGTTTAATACCTTGTCCTATCTCTATCCTCCTTTCTTGATCGAAATAGATGCTTATTCGTACTATGGACCATTCCAAAGCAACTGAATATGATCAGAACTAAACATTAAAAAAGTTAACAAATAATAGACAATTGATATATAAAAAGCCAAGCGACTCGGTCAGAAGTGATGACTCACACGTGATCATGAACGTGATGATAAATGAGACGTTCGTCTAAAAAAATTGTATATATATCCATAAAACAAAACTTTCTAACAGGTGATGGTCAATAAGTCTCAAGATCATTCTGCCGTCTGTCTACCCATTGTGTTCTGTTGACGCCAAAAAAACAAAACTTAAACGAAAAATAATTGATTTTTTACTTGGTTGTACTGTAGTGTAGGTATAAACATTATTTTGAATAAATCGTTATCATTAATTTGTACACCCAAGTCTATATATATATATATATATATATTTATGTATAAGCATTCACTTGGAACGTATACACATATTTTTCGCTTCTCTGATGCTTCTGGTTAGCCCACAGACAATAAATGCGTTTGGTGGCAGTATCTGCTTATTCGTATCCGGTCATTTTTAGTTGAACAACGCATTTCATAACGTATTAAACAAAGACCCGCAGCGTAAAAAATTTTTATTAATAAAAACGATCAAAAGCCAAATATTTGGCAAAACGAAACATTGAAATTGAAGTCAAACAATATTTTTTTTTAAGATTTTGCAATCAAAATAAGTGAAATTTTTTTTATGATTTTTTTGTAAATAAAAATAAAAGTCAAGAAAAATCAAAAACAGAAATAATATAATAATATAAAGTAAGATTTTATATAAGTATTAAATTTTATAATATAAAAAAAAATTAAATTAATCTTGAAATAAAAATGGAATGGATGGACAACTCAAAAATATTAATATAAAAAAACAATAAATAAATAAATGAAATTTTATATGAAAAGAATAAGAAAATCATGTCAAAGTAAATCTAAAAAAAAAAAATTATCTTAAATAAAATCAATTTTAAAATATTTTACCATGACGTAATAAGATAACACATGTATGCATACATTCAAAAAATCCATTCGAAATTTTATGGAAAACTGTTTTCTCCATCTATGTTCATGCTGTCAGAATTTAGAAATATATAATCCAGATAAGTCCTACCCATAATTAATGCCGCCTCAGATGTAGTTTAGCTTGATCTTATGCTTATTGCTCCACACCGAGTACAGCTTATGTGGCATAGACGAGGACTTAATGTTCCTCTTTAAAGACGATAGCAACAAACAGCAGCTACATAAGAAGACCTTCTCTATAAAAGAAATACATCTTACCAAAGGCTTTTCATACCCATCACCGAAGGATGAGGGGTAAATTCATTTTGTCAAAACGTTTCCAACGCAAATTTTGAACCCATTTAAGCTTGTCCGTCTATCCCTCCGTTTGTGTAAACATTTTCCTAACCTCCAAAATGAATCTACCGACTTCAAATTTGATAGAAACATTGGAAGTTCGTGCACGCAGGTTGGTATTAAAAAGGGACCTCGCTCACAGTACTACATAAACTGAGGACGCGTATGTTTTTCCAAAGGATTAAAAAATTGATTTTTTGCTTATTACTTATAAACTGTAGCAGGTAAATGTACAAAAATTTCAAGGCATATTCTTCTATAGGCGATGCCGTAACATGTGTACAAAAATTGGCCAAGCCTACCGAATGTTATAGTGCATCTACATTTTTTTCGGTATCTTCGTAGTACACAGAAACCCAGGCGAGTTTCAAATTTGGAATGCACCCAAACATGTCCGCCTGATCGTCTGTTCACTCGGGCGGCAAAAACTTTTATTTTGAAAATAGAAAAAGTCACCAGTGTCCATTCGATACTGGAGAGCATGAAATTTTGTTCTTTCAATTTTTTGTCTTATTTACGACAACAGCGATGGGTAGAAAAGATTCGATCACAGCTGAATACAATTATCTTGCTTGTTTCAATTGCATAAAAATTGATTAACTTTTTTAGTTCAGAATGGTTGATTACTTTACAAAGGTTAATTACTTTTCCATAACCAGTGTACTTCACCTCAACTTAGTACATGTTTATTACCTTTTTCAAACTATTTAAAGAGTTTTTGTTATTAGAGTGCCAACGTTTCGACCAATCAATTATGAAATCATTTAATGTGAAGCTTTAAGAAAAAAAAAATGCTTAAAAGGTTAAAGGCAAGCGAAACACCTAACAATCGTCAAGCTACTGAAAGTAAACCTTAGCTATACCTACCTTAACTATGTATATCGAATGAAAAAAATCCTTCAAAATGTTCACCAAGACTAAATCGCTTGCGAAAAGAACAAAATATGTCCGTTTAATAGAAATAATAAGATGCAGGGTATTATAAACTTTATAATGAGAAGAAATTTTTAAAACCAATCTCGCTACCAACAAGGAATAATTATTTTTAGCTACGTTGTTTAAGAGAACTAGGTTTTACATCAGGAAGGCGAAGGGAAATCGTTGAATCGAATAATTAAAATTTTCTGAAATATCGAAATTTTGTCTGAGTTATGCGTCCTCGGATTGTACTTTAAAATCATTGCATCCCCTTCCCCCTGTATATGGCAAAAACCATCATTGCTATTAAAACAAAACTCAATAATTACCTAAAGGAAAATAGTAATTAACAGTTACGTATTTTCTTAAATAGTTGGATGGGCAATAGTGGACCTTACTACTTCACGCTACTGAAGAAATCGAATCGAAATATGGCAAGCGAGGCATAGATAATATGCCGTAATATTTATTATTATTATTATTATTATTATTATTAATTTCGCCAGAGAAATAAATTCTAAGACTAAGCTCTTAAAAGCACTAGCATCTAAGGCTATCGGCCTTTATTAAAAACTCTACCGCACTTGAGATTCGAACCCACGACCATTGACTTGCTAGTCGAGACTCTTGCCTACTCGGCCACCCAGGCGGATCCGCCGTAATATTTAAACTCCGGCTTTAATGTGAAAATTGATTCTTGTGAAATTTTTTCCTTCGGATGCTAGCTAAACTTTACAAATGCGTTGTCGTACATTGCCGTCTCTTATCGTCAAGACGAAACGGAACAACAATAAATTATATCAGTTACACATATAAAATAAATAACTTAAACATAATAACGAAATAAGAAATATAATCAAATTAAAAACATTTTAAAAATAAAATTAAATTTCAATTAAATCAAAAGTGTTTAAAATTAAAACTTGATTTAATAATTAAAATTATTTATTTAATTTATTAAAATGTACATAAGTTTGTGTTATATCTCTTTTCAAAGGTAAATTCTCCTGAGAGAAGTGAAATACGGAGAAAATGCAAGTCTTCGATAATAATATTGTAAGTATGAGAGGAGCATAAACGAAAGAATCGTATTCCCTTTGCGGAATGATTCGTAAAATACTTAACATAACGATATGGTTAATGTGAAAATCGTTTGTCTCCTGTTAGTTGACACGTTAGAATGGTTATAGGAAGCAATGTTGATCAAGTACTGGTATCAATATCTTTGACTATCTAATTTATTGATTGATGCATTCATTGTTCTGTTCATTGGGAGATAATTTATTCATGACTTCACCCAATCTTTACTCATGTGTTATTAAAATCAATTAAGAATAATAAGTCCAACCCTTCTTTTACATTTCGATTTATGGGAGGAACGATCAAGCCACTCAAAATATGCTTCAGTTTTCACATTGATGTGAGCATTCCAGGCAGGTCTTCTTTTTTGTAAGATCGCTAAACGCTGATGGACGTTAAATATCTAATTCTTCTGGACAAAAGGAGACAATTTATGAATGACTTTACGTGATCTTCATCTTTGCTTTATTAAAGACAATTAAGAAGCTTTGGACTATGTTTGTTTAACATTTCAACGCCTTTCTTACGTAAGAAAAGGTTCAACCTGCCAGGCCTACACAATGCGGTGTATCAGGCAGCAGTTCGACGAGTTCGAGTTGATGGAATTTTGTATTGTAATAATTGACTTGTGCAACAATGCCTTTGTCGCGCTGGGACTGAAGCGTTACTTATCTAGAAAGCGGCTTTCTCTTTACCAAATTTTCATCTAAAATATATCAGTGTCCAGCGTGGACAACACCGTGGTTCAAGCAGCAATTCAAACTTCAATTGATGAAATTTTCTATTATAATAATTGATTTGTGCAACAATGCCTTTGACCCCCTGTGACTGAAACCGACAACTATTTGGAACGCGGCTTTCTCATTATCAAACTTTCAGGCAAAATATTTCGCGGCAGCTATATCTCTTTCCGAGTATCAGAGACAATCAGAGACAGAGTTGCCGTAAAACTTTTCAAGGCAATGCGAAGTATGAGGATATATTTTTCCCTTAAAAAGCAATGATTAATCAACATATGAAATTCCAATTTTTCCATTGTTTTGAAAACAGAAAAAATGTACAACATCACTAAAACCTCTTGTACTCGGGAATGAACAGTGTCTCTTTGGAGCCTTGATACCCTTTAAAAATAATATGGATTTTTTATTAGAAACGATATCGACTCATATCGACTCATTTACTATAAACATCAGTTTACGAATTCATTAGGCATATTTCGCGCTTTATTACCAAGTATACATTTTCATAACGCTTCAAAAGCTTAAAGTCAGATATAAAACAATCTCATGTAAAATTAAATCAATTTTGTATAAGTTCTTCTGCTTATACTTTACCAAGATTTTAGGTTTTTAAGCAATTTTTGTTGCGGCAATTCAATAACCATTAACTTGACTTCAATTAGTCAATTTGCCAGCTTTCAAAATATTGAAACGGTAGGGTGCCTGACTGGGTGGTTATAAAAACATTACATTTTTGAATATTTATTTACTTTCATTTATTCACAATTATTTTTATATAAATAAACATTGTGCGAGAAAATGTGACGTAAATTTTCATTGCATTTATCTAATGCATATTGAGAAAATGTAGCAATAAAAAAAACATCACACACACACACACACAAACGTTAAGAAATTTATTTAAAATTGAAATTAACCTTAAGCAAAAAAAAAAAA
>NW_023998422.1:1296073-1366931 GCF_014805625.2 Glossina fuscipes | reverse complement strand
AAAAAAAAAAAAAAACCAGAACTGATAACCGAGATAAAGATAAGAATAAAAGAAGCAAATTTTTACAATATAAAAAAAAATAAAACTCCAGTTAAATAAATGGCGTAAAACTTTTGTTTTCATTTTTTTTTTTTTTTTTTAAGATTACGTGAAAGTAATCCATTGAAACACACACAAATTTATTCTCCCCCTTTTGAGTGGCAGTAAATAAAACTAATAAAATATTCTATGCACACGTTTGAATATTAGACTGCTTGTCATACGAACAGAGATTCACTGCGGACGAGAAAAAAAGGAGGCGAATGAAAAAGAAAAAAAAAAAAAAAGAAAGGCCAAAGTAAACTTTCATATTTCGTTTGGTTAGGTGAAAAATAATTTTTTTGTCTACGTGCTCTATGTCTAAAGCTGATGTTGATGAAATTATTTGGAAGTAAACTTACATAAGTGCTGCTCGTGTATGTATGTTTATTTTGTGCAATGGCCCCTCTACTGCCTGTTTATGTTAACATTACGTTTTCAGCTTTGCTGAGGTAGCAAACGTTTTAACAATTTTCACAAATATTTAAGTGCATGTAACGAACAGTTACATACATACGTGTGTAAGCTTTTACCGCATAAACCGCACGAATATTCACGTCAACTTTGTTAAATGTGCGCATACAAGCAGTAACCATATGCTACCTATGCAGGTGGACACATTTATTAAGCCCTTGAACTGTATTGATAACATTGAAAAAAAGCATGATTGTAGTTTAAAATTTCAACCAGAACAGAGCAGAGCAGGTAAGATATTTATAAAACTAATATAATAGAGGTTGTTGTTGAATAGGAAGATTTTACCGTTTCATGTAGCAGTCATTTTAATTATCAGAAAATTTCACATACGCGATGCGCACAAGCGTTGTTCAAGTATACAATATTCGGTTACAAAAAGAACTTTAGTTTAGATGGACCATCGTGCTAAGGAATGTTGAACCTTTGAAACTCATTTGATCCTTGATCTTCATTTTTCTAATTATGCACAAGCCCTCAGCGCATCTCTGTCCCAAATTTATGGTTTGATTGAACTCTTCCTCTGCAAGATATAGGATTCCTCGTGGTACGATCTATTACAAAGACACTTGGTCCGATTAAAATGAACTAAGAGAATGAAGTATATACAAAATGATAAGAAGAAGGCGCTTAATGATATAGAAATATGAGCCCGCCTCAAAATGTAAGGAAACCTGAGAATTAAAAAGATATTATTCAGTGAATGAAAACTAGACTGTGCGACATGTGGCTAAGGAACTCCTTAGGAACTCCTTACTTAGTGGACAAAATTTAAATTTCTTAGAAAGTAACTCGTGAAAATTTGTTTCCTTGCAGTCAATTGCTTTATATACTTAACTTGGGTAGACTTCTTCTATAAGAATTCAACTTGGCAGATATTTATTAATAAACACTAATAGAAGGGATGACGAGGGTTGGTTGGTGTTTTAAAACAAGTTAAAAATGGTTTCACTATTTCCGTAAGTAAAATATCACTTAAATGATTGATGAAAACTATATTCTTTTTGCTGAAAGATATTTGAGGTTTGTGCTGCTTATAGCTTACAAGTTTATTAACGTTATTCCATTAACTAACTGGGAGATGCGACACCGTCTTATTAAAATAACTTGATTTCTTTCATCCTGAGACATCTTTCAGAGCTGATGTGCCAGTAACGTGGATATAAGTGTCAACAATGATTTATTGTTTTTTTTTTTGGGAAACAAAACAATCAAAGGATAAAGATATACTGAGGGCGTTATTCCCTATAGAGTAGATAGGTAACATGATAAGATGTATATTCTTCATCAAGAAAAAATTTAATGAAGTTAAATCGTCATTCTTTCCCTAGCTTATCTCTCAGAATTTCAAACACTTAACAGCGGTTTGTGATCAGTTGTAGGTGCAAAGCAACTTCCCTACGGCAAAGGAAAGTGCTTCACCCCAAAAATCAGAGATGAACACTCTTTTTCAGCAAGAAAATGCTAATATCACTATGATACATCAGCGACCAAACTGCTCTTAATCCAAAAGGAAAGGCATCAGCCGGCGCTTCTTCTTTGAGTTTAGTTGCATTAACGATATGTAAATTTAAGTCTTTAAATGCTCTCTATTGCATCCCATTGGCGTTTAATCTTTCCTTCTGGGTTAAAGATTTAAAGCCGATGCTTGGGGCAGGAATGCTTCTAATTGCTTCAAATCCGCTACTGGCTTCTTCTTGAATTCACTAACGTCGTTTATTCCAGAATCATTAGATGATATGCCACTTTTCCAGGAATGCTTCTAATTGCTTCAAGTCTGCTGCTGGCTTCTTCTTCAATTCACTAACGGCCTTTATTCCAGATTCGTTAGGTGATATGCCGTACGCTGTAATTATATGCCCCAAATACTCTGTTTCCTTTCTAAGAAATGGCAATTGCGAAGATTGCCTTTTACGTTATCATATTTTGAAATTTGAAAACCAATTTTCCCCGCGAAGGATGGAATGGGTTAATAAAGTCGGGGCTGAAATAATGATGACATCCAAGTAATTTGGGTATCTTCAAATAATTTTGGGTATTAAGCTTATGCACGGGCGGTTCTGTAAGGTACCCGCTGATACTACAAAAGGCCTAATGCTGCATCTATAACCATAATTGGTTTCGATTCTTCAGCAAGCCCGATTTATAAATATTCTTCTTGTCCTGTTGTCGCTCAATGGTGGTAATATGTTTAATTTCAAGACCATATGGCTTGAACAAATCAAATCCAAACATATTATTACTTTTTTTCAAATCAAAAACTATTAAAGCAACTTCCTTGCCCATCTGCTCGCATTGCATTTTCACTTTTAGTTCGTCAATAATTGCACTACGATTCTGAACGATTCTATATAGCAAGCTTTCTAAAGCGTATAATTTTGCGCGAATTAATATTTACATAAGTTTATAAGTGAGATGGTATAAATGATAATATTTTGACATTTCAAATTGGTACGAGAAATTTGATTCGAATATGGAAATTTTTTGAACTTTCTCTCATATAACCTTTCCTTAAAAGGCTGAAGTTTTTCAGGGTAAAAAAGTACAATTTTCAAAATTTCACGTAGGTCTATTTTTTGGATACTATCGCACATAAGCATTCTCACGAAATGTAAAAACATTATATGCCAAAAAGGCCTACTTGTTAATCTCTTATGATGAAAATTTGCTCCATGGCATATATAAATTAAGTGGACCAAATTTGGACCTAATGGTTTTAGCCCTTTTGCAGCACTTAATATAAGATCTCTCGTCCTTTAGTGAAAGCCATGCTTTTGTCTGAAAATAAACTTTAGTTATACTAGGCAAAGTGATACGGAGTATTTTAAGGTCGGCCTTGCCCTATTATGATATTCTTTCCTGATTTTTAGACTACAGTAATAACCCTGGACAAAAGCGATTTTGACAAAAAGTGCATTAAAAGGATATTTTAACATATCATTCAATTTACTTGGCGTTGTAAGTCTCATTAATTATGTATATATAGTTTCCCACGTTTGCCAAGCGTAATGGATAATGGATGGAAGGCGAACAGCATTAAGGTCTCGTGAAGCAAAACCATTGACAAACTTTGGCACTTGTTTTAACCTCATAAGTAAATTTAATTAAATCATTAAAAGCTTAGTCATACCCACAACACAACCAAGTAAACATATCACTTGCCACTATGACAGTTTTTTCAATATTAACTTAGAAGCGATAAATTGACAACATTTTGTTTTATATGTCACTTAATGTGAATATTTGATGTTTATTTGTAACCGCTTTTCAAATATATGAAAAGTTTAAATTTATTGTCACAAATGCTGATCGCTTTTCAACACTAACACACAAAACGAAGCTTAATATATATTTTCAGATAAAAAAAAAAAAGTAAAGCAATTGAGACTATTATAGCCGAACAAGGCTCAGCATTAAATACCCGACACAACTTTACCTAGCACTTCAACTAGCACGTCAAAAATTACGTAATTATTTTCAGGCAAAGCCATACTTTTGTAAAACTCCACATACTGGACCAAACTCTAACATGGTCCAAATTTTGCAAACTTAATTTTTTTGCTAAAAACTTGCTTTTCTCAATTGAAAGGAGAAATTAACCTTTTTTTCTATACCAAAGCTCACTTTTCTTGAAAACCCCTCCATATGTTAAAGTGTTAGAAATGGGTCTATCTGATCCAAATTTCCTATCGTGTTAATGTGGACCAATTATCATCATAAACTTTTAAAAATTAAACTCTTTTCTGAAAGGTTTATTATTCATCGGAAATCTCGTATTAAATAGGGTTCAAGAAATGGACCCACATAATTCCAATTTTGTTTATAATAATAGGACATTGTTTTAAAAGCTGAAAAGCAAAAAAATAAAGTTACGACATCTACCACGAGGTGGCAGAGAAGGACCAAACAAACATAACGCAGTCTTACGAAAGTGCGTTTGGTTAGTAATAATAAGTAAAGGTTTTTGTGATATTTATGGCAGAACTTTTTATTAATTATGCGAGAAAGCCATGATAAACGTTTGAATGATAATATTCGTAAAGGTTAGTTATTAAGCAGTTATTTAGCAGAACCCTTTCAGGATTCACCTACATGACCACTTATTTTTTCCGGGTCAAACAAGCCAACTTTTTAGGCTCTTTTAGTTACCTCCTGCCATGCATAGAAACTCACTATTCTCTCCCCATATTATTTCATACTCTTTTTGTTCAAGTGTTTATTTAACCAAGTTGAAAAGAAACCTTACTTCAACGCGACACCTACACTATGTTTCCTTTCTTTATAATTCATTTGCTATTTCCCGTCAGGTCTCTTTGTTCAACTAGTGAAAATTATATTTGTACCCCGTACTAAAAACACATCACACAGACTTCTCGCGGACATCATGCACTGCAGGTCTTCTCTCTTTCACAATCTTTTTCCTACTACCTTTTTCTTATCCGATCGGAAGGAAAGAAACCTTGCCATTGGGAGCCTTGCCGGATTTCAGCTAAAATCAGACGATTTCAACTGCTACTTTACCTAACTTACATACTAGCACCCCTTCCTGAACGAAAGCTATTTAAAGACAAAACGAGTGAACGACTTTGCTCCCTCATAGTATTAAAATAAAAAAAATTTTTTTTAGAAAAATATTAAAAAATACCGCGCTTTTATATAAGAAAAATTGCGAAATTGAAGCTAAAAAAAAAATCACTTCATCTATATGCTTATATCTAATGAAGTACAAGGAAGTTTCAAAGACATTCGTTTTTAGGTGATAGATTATTATCCATATGAAAGAGTTCAACATCTGACCAAAATATATGAAATCTTTTCTTAATAATGAACGTCTAAATTAACTTATTAAAAACAAGAGCATTATAGTCATGCAAAGTCCATCATTAAATACCCTACGCCACATTATCTAACACAATTCTTATTGCTGCCTAAAATTACTATTATGGATCAATTTTTATCGCCACATATTAAAACTTATACTTTTTCCAAATCATTTTCAATAGCGTTCGTTCTTGGGCAGCTTGAACACAAATTTGGTTGGGCAGACATCAGACGGACAGACAGACAGACATAATAAGAGGTGGGTCTTCTATCATCTTCTTCTACTTGTTGCATACATCCGCCTTAAGTTAATATATCCTAATACCACAAACGATGTAAAGTATAATTATACCCTCCTCTTTCCCTAGAGAATTTCAACATGAAGAATTTTCTAAAATATTGGATTCAAAAGAAAGGAAATGATTCGCGTTATGCCGTGTGCAAGTGCAAAATGTCGTGTGTCGAGAAAAACGGTGAGAAAACGAAAAAAATTTTTCACCATTCAAATTCACACTGAAAACCCCCCATTTCAGCTAGTAAAGAAAAAAGGTCTACGTTCTGAAAAACTTGCAGTAGTTTCCACACTTAAATTAAAATATTAATAAATAAATGAAAATAATAGGCTGAGATAAATTAGGATTTTTAGCAATGGAGAATTTAATAATTTTTTCAGACTTTTAACATCTATAGGTGGGATAAGATCTAACCTATTTTAATTTTCTATATAAATTTTTGCAAAACTCATTGATAATGAACATATTGGCTAACTATACATATATATATTGTGAGAATCCAAAATCGTCCCTCGTTTTCGCCTCACGGGTTCTCTGTCTCAGGTGGGGATGAGAGAGTAGTACTAGTTTAAGTTAGAGAGTAAGTTAGCATAGGAATAGAATAAGAATAGAATAAGAATAGTAATAGGATAGGGATAGAATAATAATGGCTTATGACCAGGGTAGAGTAGAATAAGTCAGAATAATTTAAGGTTAGTCTTAGTTAGAGAGTCTTAGTTTGACGGTCTTTGAGAGTGAGTCTTAGTCTAGAGTCGTTGAATTTTAGTTTTCGAATAATTAGACAATTGAAGAGTGAATAATAAAGATCTCAGTAAATATAAATTTTTCTTGCGCTTTCCTAGGCCGCTGAGCTGCCCCAGCCCCAGAGAGTGGGCCGGAAGGCCCTCACAATATATATATATATGGAAAAGTTTACTTTAAATATTGTAAATGAATAGATAAAATCTATAAATAAAGCAAACAACAAGAGGAGCAAACCCAAAAAAAAAGAAAAGAAAAATCGAAATAAATCGAAATAAAAGGCGCAACAAAATCTAACGTAAAATGTTTACATATGAAATTGCAGATACAACAGATATTTTCAGCAATTAAACGTTTTTGTAATGTAATTTTGTGAGATAATTTTTTTTCTTTGTTCTTTTTTTCTTTCGTTACCCGCTTTCGTGTTATGACAATCATCCAATAAAGCCACCGAGCAGCTGGTAAAACATCATCATCATTATCATCATCATCTTTGTTTTTATTGACATTGCAATTTTATCAACGCGACCATTATGCAAAAAAAAAAAAGATCTATATGTATGTAACTCGAATGTATCTGCATTTGAAAATAAGCAGAGAATTGTGTAAAAATTTCGTGTTAATTTTGACCAAAAACTGATAACTATGATGAAGAGACTGTGGCTTTGTATCCACGCTCACTTTAAACCGCAAACACATTCATGGGTTCACTCATTCATTCATTAATTATTGCGTTAGTCAAGACCATCATTGATATGATAACCATAGCTTTATAAAGTTTTTATGCTTTCTCTTTAAAGTAAGCAATTAATGTAAACCTCCTAACTTTGGACACTTTAATGTAGAGTGCAATTTAACACTTTGCAAAGTTGATTCATATCATTGTGAAACACCGGAATATCTAAACAATTTTCTTACAAATATTAAATAAATACTTCTTTTCTTTTTCTTTTTCATGTTTCCTTTTCGTGTTGCATGGACTCAAAATAAATAAATCCATGCTAACCCTAAAGCGAAATATTTCATGCACTTTATTTTCCCTGTCAGTGTGTCAATTGGTCTCGCAGCTAATCTATATCATCTTTGTTAAATTTTACAAGAAACTTTATGTTATGATGAACTTAGACTGATGTCTTTCAACTGCTGAGAATACTGAGAACATAACACCTATTATAGTTGATTGTAAAAAATGTATAAACTTTATCACTTCATATATTTTCACTCTTTAAGAGATTAAAAATAAAGCAATAAAGTTAAATCAGTTAAAAATTATTTAAAATTAACACATTTTTTTTAAAATATTATCTAAATCAACTATCGCTTCACTTGATGGCAAAAGAAAAAAACCCGAATATCCATCCATACTGACTCATTTCATTCACGATTAAAAGTTGTAATGTCTGTGTTTAGGCAAAAGTATCTTGACAAGGAATGCTATGACACTTTCCGCTTACTTGTCAGTGTGTTATACAAAGTCTTACACGAAGACTTATTTTTAGATTCCATCATAGGCATAGACATGTGCCCATTGAAGTTCTTTTATTATGCCCTACTTCACTTGTGGTACAGGGTGTATTAAGTTAGTGCCGACTTATGTAACACGCAAAAGGGCTTATCCATCATCCACCCATCTATTATTATACCAATCGATTCAGAATCATAATACGAGTTCAGCTAAGTCTGTCTGTCCGTCTGTCCGCCTGATGCCTGTCCATGGCCAAGGAGGAACCCTATTGAAAATGTTTTGGAACGATCCATTTTTTCGACCATGCCTTACCCTGAAAAGTCGTTATATGGAAAAATGTTACAATTTCAGCAGAAGTGGGCTAAGTAGTAGTATTGAAGCATTTTAAAATAGTATGAAAACTTTGTATTGTATTTTTTGGATCCTATCCCAATAAGGACTTTCACGAAAAATGCTCCTTTGTAGAGCAGAAAACTCAAAACTTTAATATGCGCGAATAAAATTTGACCTATAATAGTAATTTCACATAGGAATATAATAATTGTGTTACACAATGTGGTGTAGGGCACTTAATGGTCGGCGTCGCCGAACAACAATGTTCTTACTTGTTTTTATTAATGTTTTATTTCATTATTGTCTTCTCTTTAGACAGAAACTCTATTATTAGCTCGACATTAACGGGTTTCTTAATATTGCTTAAGAGGAGAGGGAAGTTATATGTATGTTGTGGCAATGTAGAAATTTCGTTTATTCAATTCAATATCCTCCCCATTCCTTTTCTTTAGATCCTCTCTTATTTAGTTTTTTTATTTTCAAATATACACACACACACATATTTTAGTGAGCATTTTTTCTCTTTCTAAATATTTTATAATCATTAACGTACACTCAATACTAAAACTAACCAATAGATAACAACCAGATCTAAATAAAGTCTTTGTGAGTAAACATAATGTCGATATAAAACAAAAAACCGTTAGATATCTATTCACTTATGCAAAGTGTTCAACCTATGGAAAGTAAAATTCGATTTTCATCAAAATTGGATGGAGTGAATGGAAGGATGAATCGTATGGAAAATGAATTGAATAGAAACGCTTCGACGATTACTTGAGGTTTATCATTACACATTCATCATCCAGATATTCTCAACAAAAATCGATAAAAAGTCTGCTTTAAAAACTGGAAAATTTGAAGGGCATGGGACCATTCTGTAAAAATTCTTTTATTTGAAAGTTCTCCGGGGGAACGGATTCTAGTTTCTAATACGTTAAAGTACTTTTTATTGAATATTCAACTTTAGGTGATAGTAAGCCAGTTGATCTCTGGAATTTCTTTCAGTTATCATGTCAAATTTAGTGTAGACAGATGAAGTCTTAAGACTTGCAAAAATTGCAAAACAGTGCGGGTGAATTTTTTTACCATTTACTGCTTAAGTCGTATATATGCAAGTGTGACTAAATTTTATATTCGATTGTGTGGCTTATGTCGTTGTTTATCACCATCGCTTTTAGCGGGAATAAAAAAACGCATAACATGTTATGTTAACGGGTTATAAAGCAATTCATCGTATTTCAGTTTTCAATCGAGGTTTTCGCACACAATCTAGACAGATTATGTTATTTTTTGAACCCATTAATAACATACTTTTTTTTCCTCTACATATATTTCTTTCTAATAGTCTTGTAGAGGGTTGCTCAAATTCAATTCCAGAGGACTAGACATATGGACTTTCTCCATATAACTATTTTTACTGAAACTCGTCAATTTGAGCGGCAAGTTTCGCGAATCGTCACAGTCGCCAAAAAAAAAAGAAAAAAAAAATTAGAAAGCTGAAATTCAGCATAAACATTTTCGGATGGACTAGGAATAGTGGTTAACAAATGGACGTGATCTGTTCACATACGCGCACACAAGATATAAATACAAAAACAACTTCGGAAAACATTGACAGTTTTTTTTTTTAAAGTTTTGTGTATAAATTTCGATACCGCGAATATATTTTCGAAAAGTAGTACGCAAATATTCACCAAATTCTCCTAAATATGCGGTGTATAAATCGTCCCAATCAGTTTAATAATACACCCTTAATTAATGATAATATAGATGAGTTTGAATTTATACTGAGAATATTTCTGATACTATCTGTCTGATCTATTGAATATTATTAGGTTTACGGCCATTAACTATACCTACTTTTCTTTACTGAGATTCGTCTTTTTGTCGGATACATAAAGAAGCAGTTTATAGGGAAATTATTAATTTGCACCTTATTCATTAACAATTTGTTTCAGTAGATTTTTTGCATATAACATCTACCATGGATGTACATTTACTGCGGGCATACCGTCTAAATTGAAAACAAACATTTTTACATAATTACATAATAGGATCTGGCAAGATATTCGACCATTTAGACTTGATACGCCGATCTAATATCTCATTTGTCATTGTGTTCGCTGCCCGATTCTGCAAACTGATTGATAAAGACAAATCTTTCCGATATAATTTAATTCCACTCGTACAATATCCAGGCACTGATGACCGCCAAATGTAAAATTTTATAAAGCAACTGAACGGGCCATCTATGGCAGGCTATTTTCACGGCAATATTTTGTTGGCTATTTGGTCGAGAACATCGACTACACACTTAATGTTGTTGTAACATGCAACTGTTTGCGGAGCACGTTTGGCAAGTTGTTCTACCTTTACATTTTTGTGCTTACAACTAAGCGATAATACCTTTCGATTTGCTTTCATTTGTAAATTAGGATAACTCATCTGATTGGCAGGATATCGGATTATAATATCCTTTTATCGTAAGCAATTTTTGTCAATTCCTTTCTATTTGCACTTAAAGCTCCTACGAAAGTTTTTTTTTTATGCACGCAACTTTTTTGCAAGGAAAATACTTGTGAAGAAGTTGTCAGTATAGTTCGGCAAACTTCAAATTCGCTCAAAGGTATCCCTGGTGATCGGTGCACGTCTTTCCTTTAAAAATCCAGGAGGCCATTTGTTAGACAATTGCTTACCGAGTTCGCTGTCAGGTATTTGTTGATGCCAGGCTCATTTGCCATTTGCTCGTTAATTGGATAAAATATCAAAAAAAAGAAGAAGAAATTCCAGATACAAGTGGACGTTTCATATATATATATATATATATGTATATATATATATAATAAAGTAGGTATAAATCCTATCGCTTAATACACCAGTCGAGACCACTATGCACCAAAAATATAGCTTGTTCTGGTAAACACTTGGGTAAACGTTTTTCATAAATATATTCAGGGAATCGAAAGTTATAGATGACAATATGCAAGAATTGTTGTGGATGTGTATGTAAACAAATCACGCCCATTTCATAATTACACATTCATAATCGATCAGGAGTTGTATGTGCCAAATTTCAGCTTTTGCGACTGTGACGAAATTGACGGGTCTCAGTAAACATAAGTATAACTGATCTGAGAATAGCATAATGGGGCTAACCTAGAAAAAAAGAGTAGACATATATATTGACTGCATTAAATCACTAAGAAAATCAAATTGTTATATCTGAAGATACCTAACTCCTTATGGAGAATATTTGAGCTTGAAATTGCAAACACAGTTAAATACCGTAAATCCAGTGTTAAATAGGCATGGATACCACAAGCTTTGCCGGGCATACGCTCTTCAATTCAAGATACTATATAAACAATATGTTTAGGTAATTTTGAAGTTAATTAAAATTAGCTTTTCAAGAGTAGATATATATGATCATGATCATCAATTGATATCCTTATGTTTTGTCCGAAATTATATATAAATAAATTATTCAATATATCAATCTTTTAACTCCAATTCCTTTGCTGCATGTTGCATATGAATTTTAATTATTTTCTTAGTCGTTTCTCCCATATATATAATATATAATAGATCGCGGAGTCCCTTTCGATTTCCAAATTTAATTAATATTAACATGGGTTTATGGAAACCTTGGTATATTTTTGTAACATTGGCATCATGAAAATCGATTTCATTTTTTATTTATTATCTATTTTAAGAAATGTCAACAGCAGTAAAAATTACGGATCTAAAAATATGAAGACCAACGTTTAATTATGGTTGAAAAACTGCAAAATACAAACATTAATAGAGAGAGACAATTAATTAAACGAGAAAACAGACAAAAACAGAAAAGCACGTATCTGCATCAGTTGAAAGAATGTTTAAACCTAAATGCACGTAATCCCACACATATAAAAGCTAAAAAGATCATTGTGAACAGACAAATGTTTGCCAACTATTTATCCAAGATTTTACTTTAAATCGTGAACACTGAGACCAATAAGGACTTCCTATTAAATGGATAACCAACAGGAATTGAAAAGTGAAGACATAACATAACGTGGTAGGTCAACTAATTACTATACGTTATACACATTATAAGAGCTTTAAGGTTCTTAAGGGTTTTTTTGGAGGTATTTTTAATTACTTCTATTTACATATAGCAGCAGAGATTATAAGGGGTATCTTTAATTATTCCAATTTAAGTACGGTCCACGCTGATAGCGGAAAAATAATATTCGAAGAATTTATTAGGGGTATTTTTAATTATGCCAAGCAGATAGCAGACACATTCGAATAGGTTGTTAGGGGTATCTTTAATTATTCCAATTTAAATAGGGTCCAAGCAGATAGCAGGAAAATAGTATTCGAAGAGCTTATTAGGGATATATTTAATTATTCCTATATAAGTATGATCCAAGCTTGAATTAAAAACAAAAAACAAAAAAAAAAATTTAGTGAAATGTGTAAAGAACTTTGCTCTCGGCATAATATGCGCGCATTTAAATGAAAGAGATCAAGAAGAAGACACTTGTACTAACAAAAAATTCATAAACGAATTCAGTGAAAAAAGTCCTGCACATTTTATCACCAAAGAATGTTGTTTTAAAGAATTGCAAAAAAATTTCGTGTTTCTTCAACAACATATTCAGTTTCAATTATCCTAAACCATCACACGGTTGTGTTTGAAAAAATCAATTTTTTTCACCATTTAAAATTTTGCCGAGCGTACAATTATGTCTTCGCATCAGTCTTGGCTACAAAAGAGATCACTAACCAAAAAATTAAAAGTTGAATTTTTTAAAAATATTTTGCAATAGTTCTTAGTTTTTTTTGTTCTATAAATTCAGAACGGGGGAAATTTGTTGCAGAACCGGCAAAGAAGCGAAAGTTAATTTAGTTTAAGGAAAATAAAAAAATGACTTATCCTATTTAACTTAATTATAAAGATGTATTGAGTGTTGACAAGTAATCGAATGGTGGCAGTAGTATAACAGTGGGTGTAAGATTGTGCAATTCAAATTTTAAGAAATGTTTCTGAGGTGGATTAAGATGAATGTCACCACGAAGGCGAATGAACAACCGAGGAATTTTCATGTTTTGGAAAAATCTTTTAATCACGTAAAAATTATCAATTTATGACCAAGCAAAAATCGATTGTAGAATTTGAAGAAATATATAGTAGGAAACAAGTCGCTGTCAGCGAAAGATTCTACGTAAAACTGAAACGGCAACATATAACCATAGTAAGAAGACTATATTTAACTATAATAGAGTCTTTTATAGTAAAATAGAATGCGTAATTATTTATTGTGAGTGTTTATGAGTAATGAGTAATAAGTGTTCCCAACTCAGGTTGGGCGAAACTTCGACAAAGTTGTCCTGTTTTCAATGAAAACCTGTGCGCAAATGGTTCCAATGGAAAGCCCTTAGGGAAAACCTTTAGGACAGCCAAACGGAAGCGCGGACAAATGCACTTTCCTAAATGGATTTAGAGCTGAAGGCTGATCAGGAAACCTATCGTCTATATACCCTTATATTTTGGTGGTCCGTAGAAAAGTAATTTAACATTATCGGCATAAATGATCTTGGACAGGCTGCATAAGATGGGCAACAGACTTTAACAGACATCGTATATTATTAGAAAATTTATCGTAGCAAGAAAAAGTAAAATGCACTCAACAATTTATTTCACAGTTAATTAACCCTTTTACAGTTATAAAACGTTTCCTAAAGTTCTAAAATGAAAAGTTCTAAAAGTTGCAGTTCAGTCATTCGGAAGCTTCACAAAGCCTTACTGTAGACAAT
This sequence comes from Glossina fuscipes, assembly GCF_014805625.2. Lineage (NCBI taxonomy): Eukaryota > Metazoa > Arthropoda > Insecta > Diptera > Glossinidae > Glossina > Glossina fuscipes. The sequence goes on along the minus strand of NW_023998422.1, from coordinate 1,352,918 downwards.
ATCAGATTCCGAGAAATTATGGAAATGCCAATATTCCGGTAAATAAAAATAGCAGCATCATGTTGCTGGAACAAACTTTAACGAATAAATAAAATTTATCAGTGTTGTCCTTGTTCCTATCTGAAGGTCTTGTTGGCTCAACTATATATATGTGATTGCAAAAATAATATCAGTCTATCATTCACTCCGAACGGAAATTTGCAAAGTTCACGAGCGAATAACGCGAAATTCATCTTGAAATATCATCAACATCGTCACCAATAAATTATAATAATTATATCTTGCATTTTTCGTATGAAGAACAAATGTATATGTGTATGTGATATTTAAGTGTTAACCAGGATAATTACTTCTCAGCAGATAAAATCACAATGCAATAATGTGTTTATGTATGCAAACTAACATTTTGATACTTAACAGAGATGTGACAATAAACTATGACATACAGATGTGTATTCGAACCACTTGCTTGTTTGGTTGTACTCTCCGCAGTGGTTACAAGAAACGATAACTTCCTCTACTTATGCTTTTAAAAGTTTATGCAAAAGCTTTGTCTGATACCAGTTGCGTAGGAAATAATATTAAAAAAAAACAAAAAAAAAAAATGCAGCAAGTGTTCCAAATAGAGCGACGAATAAAAATTTAATTTTTTTAATTTTCAGGTTTCAGCTCCAGGTAAAGGAGTTTTGATTACTGGCTGCGAATCACCTATCGCTTGGTATTTGGCGAAAAAATTGGACGATTTAGGTTTTACTGTCTATGCTGGTTTCAATGTGCCCGTTGAAGATTCTGAAGAGGCGAAAATTTTAAAAGAAGAAACTTCAGGTCGAATGAAAATTTTACATGTGGATGTGACATCCGAGAAAACGGTAGAGCTTTTTTTTTTTTTGTCTAAACTTTTTTTATAAACATGAACTTTTTTACACACCTTTAAAAAGCTTTTAGAAGCAGCTTTATTTATATCCGAGCATTTGCCTTACGGTGCCCAAGGATTATGGGCTTTAATGCACTGCGCTCATTGGATTGCATTGGGTGAATTGGAATGGATACCATTCGGTGTATTGCGCAAGTCATTGGATTTGAATCTATTGGGTAAGAATGACAGTTACTTTCAAAACATATATAATAAAACGTTGTTTCTCAAACGTGAAGGTGTTGCCCGCTTAACACAATTGATGTTACCTTTAATACGTAGAGCAAATGGACGCATAGTGTTTTTAACATCTGGTAAGTAAATTGAACTAAACAGGTCTAATATATAATAAAAGTCCCGACTATGCTAATCACTCTGACCGTTGTCAGACGCAAATTCCCTTAATTCAGCCGGGAGTGTTACACTAAACACTAACACTAACATTAAGATGAAATCTAGTATCTTAAGTAATCCAAATCGATTCTATAAATTCGATGACTTTAAGCGAGACGTTCCTCGTTTACGTCCTATGATTTTTTTTTTTTTGTTCTGACAATTCTTTCAACTTAATTTTGGCTCTATTAACTTTTATCCTCACTGTACGGATCTATATCAAATACATGATTGTATGTCTATTCTAGGAATAATTATTCCTGTCGATAAAAAATTAAAGGGATAAAAATAGCTAAATACCGCCTCCGGACGGTCTTGAGTCGTTCCATCGAAACGAGTAGTTTTCCTGCTTGTTGGAAGGCTAGATTCTTCTCCCGCCCTTTAGGTGCAGCAATAGACATTTCGTTAAAAACCATCGAGACATTGAAAAATTTAGTGTGTTAACTACGCGATCCGGTCAGTAATTGCTCGTAGCCAGCATGGAATATTGCAAGACAGGTCGACCATCACAAACCTCGACTGCCATGCCTTTGAGACCCTTGCTAAGCGGTTGTATACACCAGTAAGGTCTACAACAGAGTTAATTGCCTATTATTATAATGAAATTTGCTTCGGCTAGGCTTCCCACCACGTGCAGTCAATTGTTCATCCTCCTATCTTGGTGATAGATGCTTAAAGATGATTTCCAACTTATTTGGCCTTAACGAGATTTTTGTCCCTCAAGGTAGTCACTTGGAAGCGGTTATCTCTTATGTTAATGACAGCAACAATGATTGATAATTAAGTCTTGTCACTCCTTAACACAGATGACGTTAAACTATTTTCGTGAAATTAATCAAATATCTTAAACAATTCTCGGAAATTCACTCATGTACCTTCCAAGCTGATTGGAATAATTTAGTAACACTCCACTCTCACTCACTGCACTTTGTGATATGAAATCAAGACAAATGTGAAAGACATTATACATTCTCCAAGGAATGTTTTATTGATTCACGTAAGGAAGAGAATATAGGCGCATTTCTCAATCTAGTTTGGCCATAACGTTCAATTTTCATGTTGTTCAATCCTTCTGGAGATTTCGACGACTCATTCTCTCACTATGTAAGTGAGCTATGTATGTGAGCCGCGATTTTATGGTCACTTCCCAATCGCTGCTATTTTAATTTAAATGAACCTGTGCAAGAACAGTTACAGCTTTTTGTTCGTAACAAATTTAGGTTGGAATCCGTCTGATTGTCTGCCATCCTGGGGAAATGAATAAGTACCCACATATTTACCTACGCTCAAGTGGTTTAGGCTAGTCTTAGGCATTATCGTCCTGATCAACTTGATAAATGGTGTCATTGACCAGCCGGTTTTCTTAAATGGGATCAACTTTTATGTCCCTGCCATTCATCAAAAAATGTACTCAGCTGATACAGATTCTTCGATAGTCCACTTAGTTTTCCCTGTAAGCTAACCAATACAACTACCCTATTTTAATACCCATGTTTTGTTGACGTCATATTTATTAAGTAAAATTTATCATTTTTATTATAGCACTATCACCCATCATATAATATTTAGTATGTTTTAATATGCTTGCATTGATTAAGTGTTCACGTGGTGCACTCTCAATTGAAGCATATCAAGTGTTGAACTCAACTGAACAGGCAGTTGTCCTAGATGAATACATGATTTTCTTTTTAGATTAAGCTTTCTATCTGAGGTATAGTCTAATTCGCCTGAGCCTATACTCGATATGCGTGACCTAATATTCACAAACCTCAAGGAGAGAAGAGAGAAAAGAATAAAATTAACAAGAACAACTGTTGAATATGCCGTTAGGCTAGATGAATACATTTGATTTTCTTATTAGGCTAAACCTTTAATCTGAAGTATAGTCTAATTCGCCTCAGCCTAAACTATACGCGTGATCTAATATTCACAAGCCTTAAAGAGAAAAAAGAGAAAAAAAGAGAAAAAAGCAGGAATTTGTTTATATAGATATATCTGATTTCTGAACAGATTCAATCAGTGCCTATTGATTCGTATTAATAAAGTAAAGAATCACTTTTGTCCCAAGTTTGTTCTTCACATCCTATATAAAATCTAAATTGCAAAGAAATTTGGTTTCTTTTCTAAACATATCAAACACATTACGGAGACATCTGGCAGGTGCGGAAGTAACGAATTTTGATCAAAACTGAGTTTACTTGCAAGAACTAATTTCTAGATCAATGCCTTTTACACTTATGAGGTACACATAATGTTGCACTCGAACAGTCGCCCGTTAACTATATTATTATAAACGTAAAATCGCTTAATAAGCCACGCCCCTTTTAAATCCTAATCTTTAAATAAGTATTTGTACCTTTTGTCGCTCATGTTGAGTGGGTAAAATTCGAAACAAACAAACAAACTTTAAAATTATAGCTAAACACTCATGAAGAACAATTAGAGAAGAGAAGAGGGAGAGAGGGAGAGAGAGACGGCGAACATTTTTCAACCCTATTAATTATATTAAATACCTAGTTGGGTCAAAAATGCTTTGGCAATTTGTTTGCAAACTTTTTTCTGCTTTTGCATATTGTAAGCGCTCCTGAGAGAATAATTAACGTTTCTAAGCTTTATCCGCGACCATAAAATAAATAAAAGCTTTTCACCGCCATATATATAGATATCGTTATATAAATTCGGAATCGCACTATAAGATTACGAGGTGTTTCCCATGCCTTTCTGAGTTTAATACAAAAAATTTAATTATGGTTCGCATGCCTTCACTGATTTACGCATAACTAGAGAAACTTTCTACCGAACATATTTAAGATCCATCCCAAGGTCAATATAACTTTATTATTTCATTTCTTTTTCTTTTTTTTTTATTCATTCGTAACTATCTATGCATCTGTGGTATGGTATGGTTATAATTTTACGACGAAGGTCTTAATAAAGTGCCAGCACCAGTACGTGGCATACAATGCGCAACACAAGCAGCTGTGGAAAGTTTTGCAGCTTGTTTACGCCAAGAGATGCGTCCGCGTGGTGTTGATGTTTCCGTTGTTGCTGCTGGTGAATTCTCACCCGGCAATGCTTGGCTAAATGAAACTGAATTACGTGAGCAGGTAAGTCTCTACGATTATTAAATCAACCTTAGTTATTAGCAGAAAAATGGACGTCGACAAGAACAAGAACAACAATCACAATAATGAATGTGTTTTTAAATAGAATCCATAAACTTACAAAGTAATATATGCATGTATACGTACGTATAAAATGAATAAAAGAAAGAAAGCAAAACATAGCCATAATTGGCGGTAATAATAAAAACAAATGATTGTATAAACGCTAACCACTGCGTACGCATATGGCCAACAAATGCGATAATAATGATGATTGCATAGATAATCTCTTACTTATATAAGTATAAGTAAAGGTAAGGTTGGCATTATTGTTAATGACGACGCGTTTACAATTTTATGCGAATTGCTGCATATATGAATTCCAAGTTAAGTAAACAATATTGGCAAAGCCGATTAAGCTTACAAATAACGGTTAGGATGGTTTTCCTATTAAAGCATGCCTTTACAGAGTTCTTTCCCATAATTCCTCTGATGAGCAGATGAAATTAATTTCTAATGCATTTGTAGACTTTATAATGAATTCCACAACACAACTGTAAAAAAAATAAATATCTAACGCAATCAAAAATGTGCAAACAACGCATGTCACGTTTTTAATTTGAAAATGTTCATCGAATTCTTAAGCCAAAAAGACTTTATATGGAATTTTATTTGAAGCCATTAAAGCAACACTCTGTATATCTCTCAGGGATTTTATGGCAAAAGCTAATTGAAACAATTTTCATAATAATTATAATACTTGGAACGAAATGATAATATTTATGTTTCTGCGGAGAGGAAATAATTAATTATATTAATATAAGATAGTTTTGTTTTTCTCGATCTGTTTTGCTTCGAAAAGACAAATTAAAGGAAGGAAATTTAAAACATTCATCTGTTAATAAATGTCTACCCAAGAGACAATAAGACCTATGCACCGATATACACCTATCACCAATTCTAATTAACCTGACATACCTTTACATAACAAAACCTATTACAGCTTTTATATGTAACACATAAGTCAATTAGTCTACTGTCTAACACATATAAGAAAACGCTGTTGCTTTTCTGTTGACAGGCCCATATGATTTTTGGATAGCACTAGCACTAGTTAGTTTGCATGTTTCAGTTGCTTGAAAGGTTTTTGTTAGAAAATGAAAAAAAAAAAGTGTGCGGGTAGACACCGCTAGTCTTAAACCTCACCCCAATCGGCAAGTGTTCCGATAAACCTGAAAAAAAATGCACAAGGACCGGAAAAAAATTGAAGTTACTTGAGGTAGCTGATGCGTTAAAGACATCAGAAGGCAGTGTCTCTACTCTGTTGCTTAAATATTTGGCCATGGAAAAGCTCTTTTCACGGTAGGTGCCGCGTATGTTCACTTTTGACAATAACATGCTGATGGTTCAGCGAAATGAGAAGGATTTCTTATGCGACTTGTAAGCACAGTCACATTGGCAGTGAACTGAGCGAACAACAAGCGTTAAAAGGAGTACTGATGATCGGAATGTGATGAAATTTTGAGACATTTTGTCAGAAGGCTGTTACTTTCCAAGTTTCATTAGCGGATGCCAACAATTTTTTCCACACATGCATCAGACCAGAGATTTATTGAGTGGTGTGTTATTAAGTAAGGGAAAAAACTCCGTGGACTTTATTAAAATGAACCCTAACAGACCAAATAAAATGACTGCACTTCTCTTTTCCGGCTTTTTGTATCCAGCCATTCATTCGATAACGAAGTCATTATGTGAACTATGGCGCTTCCGCAATTGTTTGAAGAGTTTCGTCAACTCTATCAGCGATTGTTCGACCAGGACGTGACGGTTCTTTACTCATCAAATTTTTTTGGGGAGAATTCGGGAAAAGATCTACGTTCTGGTGTCCTGCTAAGTTCTCGTTCAAGGGCAAGAAAATGAAATAGATCGGACCACTTTTACGGCAATGCTGAGCAATGCTATTCCGGGCGATTAAATTGAATTAAAGGATTTGAATTGGATAGCCTAATTTTTAAACCCCATTCCAACCCCAAGAGACATTTTTTGAAAAAAAGTGATTTGCAGCAATAATACATAGAATAGGACATTGAAATGATCCATATAAAGTTTGGATGACGTGAGGGTCTATATTTTAGACTCAACCCCATTCTTACGGAAAGTAAGCCCTTATATAGGAAAAAGCCTTATTTTTAGCACTTTATGACACTAAAGGCTATGGCAAGTAAGTGAATTTTTCTAAATTCGGAGCAAATCGAAACTCCTTCTGAACTGCTTCCCATATGAATAAATGACGTAACTTAGTTAATAGTCGGCCCTACCCGGCTAAAATGCTTTTGCTTGTTTTTATTTTATTTAAATCATGATTTTCGGCTTTCAAACATATTGAACGAGGCCACAAGGTACTTACCCTACTTAGTTGTTACTTGAAATGATGAGAATCCCAAATTTTTTCTTTGCTGATTTTTTCCTTACCAATCTAATATCAAAGAAAGAAGAAGAATTTTTTCCACAAAATTTATATGTCATGCCCTTGATATTGAGAACCAGCAAAGACAGCAAACGGAATTGTTTTAAAGCACTTTAATAATTATAGTTAACTGCAGCATGGAATGGAATCCGCTCAACATTATAAGCTTTAATTTTACACTGCAAACAAACGTGGTTTAATCGACTCAAGTCTCGAACATGTACATATTTTGTGGCGATTTAGCAGAAGAAGAAAATAGGTACACAATGAAAGAATGAAAGCAAAATTGATAAAAACAAAAAGAAGCCAATGAGAAGGCGCTACAGCTCTCTCCCGCCAATGATCGCAATATTTTTTATAAAATACTCATATTATTTTTACAAATTTTAACTCTCCTTAAAGGCAAAGGAAATGTGGTCTAAGCTGTCAACCGAACAAAAGAAAACCTATGGAGAGGACTATTATGAAGCGGCCATGACTTCCGTCGATAAATATTCGAAAGAAGTAAGAAATTCGCATAGTTGTAAAAAAAAAGCTTTTTTAAACCCCTCTCATAATTTCTCATTGCTTTTCAAGGCTGCAGATATACAACCTACCTTACGTGTATTGATTGACGCCGTGACTCGTACTTTCCCAATGGCTCGTTACACGCCGGTAACTCCTCACGAGAAATTTCAAATATTTTTTGCTGAACACTTGGCTCCTTCGCTCTATGAGTTGATCTATGGTACTAAGAAATGAAAAAGTTGGAAAGAAGGAAAAATCAAAAAAAAAAAAAAACAAAAACAAAAAAAAAACAAAAAAAGCCCAAGCTTTCTCAACAGTAGCAATCGCAATAGAGAAAATTAAGAAACATTTTTCGTGAATAGCATTTATTTAATTAATTACAAAGAAAACAGCATTTATTTGTTGTTTTAAATTTCAATAAATTATTCATTTAGTAGAAACACAAAGTTCCAGTGCATTTTTATTTTTCATAAGACCATAGAGAAGTTGAAATTTATGATATAACGAACATTATAAAGTTCTCTAGAAAAGAAAATATTTAATAACACGCATATACAGCCAACCTGAGCATATCCAGTAAGACACCGTAACTAATGCAGTAAAATATTTTTAAGAAATTCTTTAACAAATTGCAATTAAAGTGCAACAAGCGACAAAACCGATTCATGGATACTTAGCAAAAGCCAATAAGTACGAAACTTTACTCTCTTAACATCAAATGACTATTGCAAGTAAGCATATCTGGGGAAGACTTACTCCGTTTAGGACACCTTTCAATATTCGTCTATAGAGACTTTCGTATATTTTCAAAATGACAAACGAAATATCAAACCTAATGTATACATTTTTCATACGGACGGATTTAGAAAAGCAAAAAAAAAAAAAAAAAAACTAGAAAAAATAAAATATTATTATGCACTTGCAGACTTTCAAGAATATGTGTACATCGCATCAGGATTATGTGCACAGTCTCTTCTCCACTTTAGTTTCCTAAACAAGTCACTTAAAGGTTTAAGCATTTGTTCGCAATGAACAAGCAAACGATAGCAGTACTCTTTGCAGCTTTTGCTTTTTTTTTTTTCTTGCCACATATATCTAGAAATTCATAAGGAATGTTGTTTTTTTTTTTTTGCTTTTTTTTATTTTTTTAATAATAATATTTATGTTAGTTTACACGTTTGCATCCAAGCGGCATTTTAGATGCCTTTACGCGTATTCGTGGTCGTTCGTCGATAGATCATGTTGGAATTATTATTTATGCTTTTTCTATATATTTATTATGAGCGTGTTTGTATGTGTGCCAAGGCTATTTGCAGCAGCAAGTCGTTTGACGAGTACGAGACAAGCAATAAATTTCTGAAATATGATAGCATTGTCCTTGAACCAGGCGATATATGAGTGTACAATCTTCAATATGACATATAGTGTGTAGAGCGAACATTCAGAGCATGATAACCGTGATCTTCCAAGTGTTTTTCAATTAACAAGTGTTTTCTCAATTAACTTTCGAAAGTTTTTGCAAGTCGATACAGGCGTTTAAGTGAAAGTTTACGCTCGAAATCATAAGCACGCATAAATACAGTTATTAGATATAACATGAAAGATGTGAGAAAAAAAATATTGAGAGATTTCTTGAAAATGCATAATGATAGAATTTTTGAAATTTATGAGATGGAAAGTTGAACCCTCACAGAGATTATAATCCACACGAGTCATAAGCCCCACAAACATTGAGCTTGTTTGTATATATCGATGATATGAAACTGTCGATATTCAAGTCGTTAGTAGTGTTATGTTATATACCACTTCTTAGAATGTCTGAGCAGAGAATAATGCAAAACGAAGCTTTGCTAAATTTGCTATTCTCTCTTAAAATTACATACTAAGCTTAAAACAACAAGCGACAGAAAATCGCATAGTAACCAAAAAGGTTTATGCATGTGTGTTTAGGCCTTAATGGCTGTAATATGCCGTTAGTTAAGTGTCTGCATGCAGGCAAGTGTATTCGTTGTTATGAATAGCAGTGAAAACAACAACGTTATATATATATGTGATTATGCGTGGCTGCTTGAATCGATCAAGGCAGAAACAAAAAACGGCAGATACTTACGCAGCGGTGGGCTGTTAGGAAAAAATTCAAGGCTTAAATTACAAACAAGTTCTGAAGTACTGATGAAACTGATGAATTTTTCAAACCGCCTACAACAAGAGAACAAACATATCGGACTCATTACTTTCAGTGCCACATCAAGCAGTGATAACAACTCTACGCCTATATGAACTTATCTCTCTCGCTCTTTCTTTATCATCAGCTTTCATATACTATTTTTATATTTTATTGTATACCGCAACAGTATAAAGCGATCAATTACATATTTCGTAGGTAAACAAAAAGCAAGTAAAAACGAATGCCGGCTATCAGTTTTAATTGTGGAATTCTTATGAATTTTTATATCTATTAGTGGAGAATAAAGTTATAACAAGAATGTTGTTTCGTTTGCAACATCCACAAATATCTATCAGATCCGATAAATTACGCTTAATGTGGAACGACGTGTATTTTCAAATTGCCCTCTGGAAGCGAAAAAGAATCGATCGACAGATGAAAGGAACGGATTGAAAAACACACATAGTACGCACACGTAGACTTATCAATAAATTGACCTACTTAGACCAACCAGCTGACCAAAAAACGGGAGATCAACAACTCGACATAGCAACAAACTGGCAGCCGACAAATTGGCAAACGCACAGGTCGATGAACTGGCAAACCTACTGAATTGATTTTTGAAAAATCGACAATTGAACAGGCTGAAGTATCGACCGACCACTAAACTGACGTATTGAAAAGTTAACAAGATAATATTTTCAAAATTACATGTAAGCCCAATATTTTAAATCGTCATTACTGAATATTATATTCGATGACGTAAGTGAAAAAATCTTAGTGACCTCCTTTAGAAAACCTCGCAGTAACAGAAAATACTAACTCAGTTATCGACTAAGAAAAATTAAAAAGGCATTTAAAGCAATTTAAAAATTGTAACGTAAACTGCCCTTTTGTGGTGTTCCGTTTCTTATTCAAGTCCTTGTGAGATTAAATCCCATTAAGGCTTCCTAGGCATTGTATTTACAGTAAAGTACTTATAGGAACTTATGTTTACAACGTTTTAGTGCTGGTTGTGGTTAGTGTGGAATAGTACACCTCAACTGTCTCGACTCGATTGACTTTACCTTCTGCAAATATTGTCCTAATATACCCTTTTAGCTTAGTTACAACACTTTTGTATTAATCCCTTTTTCCTGTAATTGCTCTTAATCTTTTCCACAATTGTCAGCTGTGTGAGTTGAGGTAAGCATCATAAATGTGTGTTTGGTTTTATATTATCTTTTTGGTATTTGTTTTCTTAAAAAACAAATGTGGAATTTTTACAAAAATATATTAATTAAAATTAAACATTTAACAAATATTATGATACAAAAAATTGCTTATATAAAAATGTACATGATTGGAATGATTCACAGAAAGTATCGCTATTTTTATGAATATTTTAATATTTGGCTTTCTACTCATCGAATTTATGTTCTTTGCCAGAAAAGGCATCAATTAATCAAGTGATACATTTACAGTTAACAGAGCATTTTATAATTGATACAAAAAACTTTTACTTGGTAAGCTTCAAATATATTCTCTAAAGGCTACGGCAAGTTAAACGTAACTTTCTTATATGCTTCCATACAAATAATCGGATTGTTTCATTGTTGTACCAAAATTTCATTAAAAAAACTTATTTTGACAACTTATGGGTTATATGTTACATAGTGAACAATAGATTATGGCTAACTTTCTTGAAACTATTTACGAAAGACAAATAAAATAAAGTTGTGTATATGTTAAAGTGCTGAAAGAAAAATTTTTAATAATAGCTTAAAAGTCTCTTCAGAAAAGAAAGAAAATCCATTTGCCTTAGCCTGCTTGGCAATAAGCCAATGCTATCGCTGCATCATAAAAATGGTCTTTCAAAGGAAGACTTTATTCCCAAATGCTACAAAATTATCTTAATTTTTGCAAGTCCGAAAAATTCATGCCTTTTTTTATCAAACTCCCTCAAAGCTCCTGTGAGACAACACCATGACCTCCTTTGCTCTCACATAAAACCAAAAGAATATAATTTTTGAATAGCTATAAATAAGCTTAAAGTGATTTAAATTGCTAAAGGAAGCCCTCAGCCAATGTATAGCAAAATTTGATTTTAATAAATATGCGGTGGAGTTCATTTATATCATTTTTTTGGCAAATTTTCTCAAAGTTATACCACTTTCTGAGACACTTACATGACATAAAAAGAAAACTTAAAAATTTGGAAAACGGCCTTGGAGTGGTGGGCTTGGTGGGCTTCATGTTATCGACTATTGCCACATCAATCTACTTTACGGAACCAGTGACAATGCAATAACAGCTGCTTTATAGTTTCTCCATATCAATAGTCCACGAGAGAAGAAATGGTCAAAGCAAAACTTCCTCCAGTGTATCCCTAAACTATCTATCAGAAAACTTGTCTCTAAATTGTAGATAGTCAAAGCCTTAAATTCTTCTTCGCCGGTCAAAAATCGTTATCAGGGTTCATCATGAAAAGGAGAGAGCTTTCGGAAAATCTATGCTCCCCGATAAGCAGTTTATACTCCCACACCACAGCGTATATTAAGTCAGTGTGGGCTTAGAATAACTTTTAAATTATTTACTTATATGAAATTCAGGTAACATAAACTTACAGCGGAATCAGATTTATTCTTACAAATAAATCTTATTATCTACTTATAACGAAAAGAGTCTTACAAAATATAATAAAACAGAAAAAAAGATGAAGAAAAGTGAAACAAAATTCATGTATAAATGAACAACTTAAAAAGGAAAGAAATGAAGGCACATACGCACTTATCACAGAGACACACTTCCAACCTCGATATAGATCCGATTTGGAACTAAACCCCTTAACTATTCCAAACATGCCAAAGTTTGACAGCCATAATTAGTTCTTTTTACGAATTTTAGGAAGTTAGAACGATTAACGGTTAGTTTAAATACGACAAAGGTAAGGTTCGCCTATTGTACAGAGTAGCTTTGCTAGAGTTTAAAGAATTGGAGTTATAGACGTAATTAAGATTTTGACAAAGTTATCCAAATGAGTTGAAAAGCGCGTCGTTGTATCTGCATTGACAGAGCCTTGTGAAAATAAAGTTTCTAGATCAACGACTAGGAAAATGCCGTCGAGCTAATAAGACCATTAGTTAACTTAAGTACTCTCCAATGACTCTAAGGTTATGGCACAAAAACCAATCAAAAGAGGCAAAGGGAAAACACAAATTCTTCACGGCAAAAGGCAGAAATTTTTTTTGAGCTGAGTCAATTAAGTCAACATGACACTTATAGCAAGAAGACCATATAACTGAACCATATTCGAGAAGTAGTCTCACCAAGCTAATGAATATGCTTTATATAACATATGGGTCGTCAAACTCTCTGGACCACCATTTCCTAAAGCCAAGCGCACTCCGGCTAGAGAAGGCAAGCTTCTTGCTTTCATTACCTTTATAGAATTTTTTGAGCACTATGTACCCAAATTATCTGTATTCGACTGAAGGAGACAGGAGTGCGCATAACTATATTTCAGTAACCTAAAAGCTAGTAATACGTGGCAAAGAGATTCACGGTTTCTGTATCTCCAGGGGGGATTCATCTTTTGAAGTGAAGATCGAATTGCTACTACGAGACCAAGTGACTTGGGGTAAATCAAAATCCCCCAATGCTATGACCATGTCAGTAGGTTTTGAGGCCACAACCAGTACGCTCTAGGTGATCTTTTTTAAAAACATGGAGCGTGTTGGGAAAAGGTTCCCACGAGTGCAGATTTAGGTTAAGCTAGGTTTCAGTGAACACCATACAATTATGTTCTGTGCTCACTGATCCAAGGTGTATGTGGGAATTTAGGCCCCTCACATTTTGATAAATAATAGTCACTGGGCCTGAGAAAAATTTAGTTTTTCGTTGGTGTAAGCGTCGTTATAGGTGGATGAATTACTAAATTCCTGCTTCGACGTTTATCCCAAGCAATGAATTCTTTTATTAAGGAGCTTCAGGGCCACATTGATTTATTTAACACCCCTTCGATATTTGCGTGGAAACTGCAATATTGAAGAATGACTATTGGTTCTGCTGTAGGCATTTTAAAAATATTAACATGATATAAGTTACCAGACGGAACTTTTACCTCAGGATAACTTTTCATGGTTGCTAACTTAGACACACATACTGCTAAAGTCACTATATTAGCCATGACGTTGTTAGAAGCCCGGCAAGGGCTATTCCGAACTGGGGAAACAGTGGATGGAATGACGCTGCTTGTGTGCGCAACATAGCACAAGAGGAGGTAAGTGGAGGTTAAAATTTCTTGTTATTCCTTCTTGGAAGTTTGGGCAGGTCCAGGTCAATGAAAGGAGACATTCTTTTCACGTCCGAGGAAAGACGAGATTAGCATTAGAAAATTGGCAATTTATTACCTACTTGTTGGTAGTGGAGGTAATAACTCCAGTATTATAGACTATAAGTTTCATAAATGTGAAATTATTAATTGAAGGGAAAAATGGAGCGCTCAGCGTCATAAAAAGGTTAGGGGGCAAGAGGTCCACAAACTTCCCAGTGGGAAGTAAGTTGAATGAAAGAGTATGGAGGGCAAGGGTATGACATTTATGTGAAGTTGGAGCGCGTGGACACATAGGCCAGTTCTGATCTTGTCCGTCTCTCGGTTCATCTTCCCGTCTGTGTGTTTGATGGTCGGCCTGGCCCGACTATAATGCTTTTACTTGTTTTAATGTCAAAAAGTTATCCTTGACATTAGAGCTAAAAGCATACATAATTAGGAGGTAATGTTGGTAGCATATGTTGCAAAGAAATTTTAATGGTTTTTTAAGACGATGCTTTAAATGATAGAGCGTCACAAATGGCATCTGCGGAAGAAATTTTTTAAAATATTCTGCTGTATAAATGGACTTTTAAAATAAGATATTTTATCTTTTTAAATGCAGTAAGTAATTCATTCAATCGTTGAAAGATCATGGATTATATTGCATATCTAATTTACAGTACTTCCTTCAAACTAATAAGTAAATGTGCAACAGAGCTTATTGTTCCCCAATGGAAACTATAAACGTAGACTATTCATGAAAATAATTTAACGAACAAGAGCCAATTCATTTCTAAATTCCTGTATATAATGCCTTCTCAATCTTCTTATTTCATTTGATTCGAAAATGGACCCCCAGTAGAAGCAGATAATTGGCTAAAGTAAATTGAAACTGAGATTATAACTGAATGAAGTGACAGCGGGACTAACATTAGAGAAGGTCAAGCGGTTGCATTTTGATGACTAATAAAACAACTATAACAAGCTAAAGTAGATTATTAACTAAACTAGGTTAACATAACTAGAGCAATGCTTTACATGACATAAATAAAATCAACTAAACTAGGATGAAGCTATAGTATTACATAACGTATTTAAACAACTTTGCGGCACACATACTCCGCTCGTTTATTTTCGCACCCTATTAAATTAATTAATAAAATTTTTGGCACAGCTATCGTACTAATTAGTGTTACCGCTTGGCTTTTAAGATCTTCACTTGAAAAGCCTGCTTGTAGCTTAGTGAATGGATCCTTGCCATCCATTGGCCTGAAATCTCTTAAAATGCCACTGAAGTCAATCATCATGGCCCCGACCAAATAAACGGCTTTTGAAGCGGGTAAGAAATCAAAAAATATTCACTATGTCGTTCCTAAGATAATCTTCAAAATAGACAAATTGAGTTGTTGGAGTGATGCAGCAAGAAAGTGGTGCATAAGCGATTTGACAAGGGTCTTTTTCTAATATTTTTAAAAGTAGTGCTTACAAGCACATATGACTACTTACACGATAGAATAGCCGCCACGGAATTTTAGAAATATTATCTCCCCTATAGCGGAAGAAAGGACATCTGGATAAGGCGCGATATCAATCAAAAGCATTTTAAAACTTCCTCCACAATGAGAGCGACGTTCAGGAAAGAACACCATCTCTTTCTAAACTTAGTCAGTCTAATTCAGATCTACATTTCGTGATTATGACGCTCGATTTCTCAACAAGAAGCAATGGTTTGCTTCGAGGAATTAAACCCACACAGATATGATGCGATTTTATTGTTTATCACAAGTTTTGCAGTCTGGTACATCTTAACAACATATAGCTAAAGAATACTGAAAGATTGAAGCTAGTAACAGTTTGTGGATGTTCTCAAAGCAATTACGTGGGCATGTACAATAAAGTAAAAAGGCGACTAAAGTGTCAAGAGACCATCAGTTATTTAGCACTTTTCGAAAATTTACTAAGAAAATATTTTAACACTTAATAATATTAAAATTAATGTTCATTCTATCATCATTGACAGCTGTCAAGGGGCCATTAATTTATATATTCAAGGATATGTATATATATATATATATATATATATGTATGTATATATGTGTATATACTATTACGCTTGTATGTACATGCAATGCAATGTAGTAATAACGGCATATTTCTCAATCCTCCTCATTGCTCATCTCTAATTATATACGGCTTGTTAATTGTATGTGTATACACGCTGAAGTTTCACAAGCATTTGTAATGACTTTATTATATATGTAAACAATTTCTCTCTTTGTTATATATAATTCGCTGACAATACCCTGTTAAGGCAATTAAATTGTTTAAAAAGGGTTTTATTATTACAATATATCCGCTTTCGTAGCCTGAATTATATTTTTCATTCTGTATAGGAGATCTCTTGGCGCACGTTCATTCGAGGAGCGCACATAACGAGCAAATGTAAATGACCAAAGTTTTCACAATCATTGGTGAAGCAAAATTATTAACGCGAGAGAAAACGTTAAGAAGAAATGACCTGTTCAAGGGCTACCGCATAGCATAGCAGATAAGAAACGTCACCATCAAGTTGGCATAGCCAAGTTCAGTTCCCAAGTACAGTAGCCTGTACTTTAATTAGCATGCGGCTATCGCTATAGTTGAATGCTCAATTGCTAAAGAGATAATACTTACCGATTGGACGTACACCTTCCCAGGGTCACATTCTGACCCTCTTAGCCCTCGTCTTTTTTATTCTTGATCAACGCTATGTTTGCACACATATAGAGGACACACGTAAATTGATGAAGTAAAAAAAATTTTTTTTATTAAGAACTTAAGAGGGAGGACTGCCTTGTAGTTTAATGCTGGGTATACTTCTTCGAAAGGAAGCGAAATATTAGAATCCAAAAGGCAAATTAATGCAATTCTCAGTGCAGTAGAGTTCACTTTGATGGTCATACTGATGAGGAGCGCTTAGTGAATGCAGGCATAAGACAAGATCACGGCGTTCGATTAAAGACTGTAACGAGTCTTCTTGGGCTGGGTATACTCAGTCAATCCAGGACTATTTCCAAGAAAATTTATAGTACAAAAATAACTTGGACCTTCGGTTTTGTTCTTATCTTTCTATTCATTTATTTATTAGAAAATTACAATGATCAGCGATTTTAAGAGGCGTAGGAGAAAAACCAGCGTGGTGACCCGACTTTCCTTTAGCGTTTCTTTTAATACTTCGTATTGGTTCCGACCGACTATTATTATCTTTCACGATTGCGTATCGCGAGTTTCTACAAAAGACAAGAATACGTTGCGGGTGTCGTAGCAGCCAACCTCGGCCTACGGAGCCACTCGTCCGTCCCTAATCGTTTCACGTCGCAAGAGTGAATGTCCAGCGGTCGCTCAGGGATGGTAGTTAAGCTAAACCTTCCATCCCCTTCCCGTGAAAGTCAGCAGTCCTATTAGTCCTTCAGGGATGGTAGTTACGCTAAACCTTCAATCCCCTATCCGTGAAAGTCAAAAAAAACACTTTCAGTAAAAGTCAACTAGTTATGTCCGTGATCACTTACCTCTTGCCTGCTGCTACACAACTGAAAGGCTGAGCTCTTTTACAGTCGCGATCGCCATCGCTATCCTGTTACAAAGTTGCTTTGACTTGCCTATGTGTTACAATGCTATTCTTACATATCTATCCTTACGTGTGCTAACTTAGACCTGATCGAACATGTTGTATTTACTAATACTATCTTAAGTACCGACTCGTATATTCTTATGGTTAGTGTTTGCTTGTGTGCCTATCCTTACATTTGTTTTACCGCTACTCGGTATGATTCTGCACAACGCTAACCCAGGTACCGAATCGTATGATTTGGTAACCGTAAGGTGTGTGAATGCTAGTCTCGCTGCGACTTTTACAGTTTGTCAGGACCGTCAGGTCTGTGCTCACAATATGTTTCCTTAAGCAAAAAAATTATGTATACCTATGTTCTTCTATATATATATTTATAGGTTTTATACATTTGTGTGCATTTGATATAATTTATACATTTGTATACGTTTCATACATGTGTACATTTTATAGAGTTTATACAATCGTATGTGTTTCATAAATGTGTATACGTTTTATCGGGTTTATACATTTGTATTTGTATACATTTTACACATTTGTATACGTTTCATACATTTGTGTACCTTTCCTAGCTAGGCACCTTTCCTTTTCTTTCTCTCTCTTTTTTTCTTACTGATTATCAAAAAGAGAAGTAAGGGACAAATTAGACTGACTGCTTGGAAACAAAACGCTTCCTTACAAGACAACTGCGTTTGTCTTTATGCCCTTTTCATAAAGATAATACGCTAGTTTACACGTCAGTTATGGCCATGGTCAAAACAAAGTGCGAATTGATTCCTCACGCATCCTATTTGCCAGATTTGATCCTTTCGGAGCATTTTCCTTTTTCGAACTTCAGAAATTAGGTGGGTGGTGAAAGGTGTAGTATTGATGAAGAAATATATTCTGTTATTGAATTTTAGGTTATTTATTCAACTTCTTTTGGAAATAAGTTCGTACCGCCGAATTGTGATTTTTCGGTTTTATTGTCAAAATTCGGAAATCTATTTACAATTTATTTTGAGGAATTCAAGTTTGCTTTAATTCGCTTTGTTATCACGCCTTGACTGTCTCGACTAAATTTTCGACTCTCTTACGACTGACTCGCCTCTGGTGTTTTCTTTTTTCAATTCATAATTTCCTTTCTGTGGAATTTTGTCTCTTGGAAACTTGACTAATTTTTGTAAAAAGTTAAATAATAAATAGCTGGGATATTCGTAACACTGTAAACAGAAAGTGAAAGCTATTGAGCATTGTTGGGCAATCATGTATCGAGCTATAAGAAAATTGTATCAGGAAATGAAAGCATTTTTTATATATATTTCTCAGTGGGCATCCTTTTACTTCACAACGTAACATTACTCTTCATTTATTCCTTTTGATGATTAGCTGCACATCAAAAAAAAAAAAAAAAAGAAGAAAATACAAAAAGTGAATATTCAATGACTGACTCATTTTGACGATTAACATATAAAAAGTTTTATAAGGAAATGTATATTACATAAAAGCACATAAAAGCGCAAAAAAAAATCACTTTACCTACTTGTATCCATACTTACCGGGACTCTTCACTTTAAAGAAAACGTTTAATTCATATCCATAATCATTTTACTCGTTTGCAATTATGCTTAAACTTTTTAGTTTATTTCATTTGCATTTGTGAGAAGTGTGTATGCATTGGATAGAGTGAATTAGTAAGAGTGTTGTATACTTTTAATAGGTGTCTCAATTATTTTCAAAATTAAATTCATAAACATGTCAATGGGCGCACATATAGCTTTTTATGCTTTTTCTAAAGAATTTTGTAAAAGTAAATAAACATTTTTTTTTTTGTTTTTTTTTCTTTTTTTTTTGTTATTGAAAACTAATACACAGTACGATATCTATAATTGAAAATCTTGCCTACACTTTAACTTAAGTTTTCTCATGTTCGTAATAATTTATTTACTACTAATATATAAAAAATTGATTAAAAATTAATTTCACATATATATACATATATATATATACATGTATATATATATATATATATATATATATATATATATATGTTAGATATACACATTACATAATAAAAAAAGTTCGTCGTGTGTTGGTTGGTTAATAATATTGGAACCTAAGTGAAGGGTATCTGAAGTTCGTTTTAACTCTTAAAGGCTTTCGACATTTCTTTTATTTACTCTATTAATTTTGGTTTTTTTTTTTGTTTTTCCTTTTTTACTTTTTAATAAAATCTATTATTAATACTTTGCAAAAATAATTTTTATCTAAATATTTAAAAACATTATTTATTAATTACTTATTTGTTTGAACGTTAAATTGGTCTTTCATTAAGTAAAATCAATAAAGTGCTGAGCAACTGGGGCTATGAACTGTCTACTTCAGCGCAGTTTAAAGAATTCTAATAAATATTTTTTTTAATAAATAACTTGTCTTCTTGGTTATTTTGTTTATTGGCAGTTAATTAAAAATAATAAAAATGCTTTCGTTCTTACAAATTAATAAAAAAATAAAAGTTGCTGCTGCCGCTGCTAGCGAAGGTTGAATAAACAGAATTTATCAAAAAAAAAAAAAAAAAGAGTAGTTTATGTAACTGTTAAATTTACCCTCATTTAAATCTTAGCTTAAATTAAAATTTTTTTTATCTAGTTTAAAATAAATTTTTATTTATGTATTCTTGATATTTATGTTTAATTTATTTTTTATCTTTAATTTTTTTTTTTTGATGCTTTTACTTTCGTTCTTTCTCTCTCATTATTATTATTATTATTCATTATTATTCACTTTCCAAACAATAACTCATTTTAAAAATATACTCAATCTTACCAAACTTCCAGTTTTCTTAAAAGAAATTTTAAATTTTTTTTTTGTAACAAAATTTAATTATCAGTCTTAGGATATTTCTATAATCAGATGTACATACGAAATTTATGGAATTTAATGATTTTCCTTTTTTAATTAACTATTTAAACCAGCTGTAATAATTATACCAGAAATCGTATGTCAGTGAAATGTATTTAAAAATAGCTTCAAGGGTTTGAGTTAACTTTAATTGCCTGCTTGAAGGATGTATGCATTTATGCATTCGGTCGTTGTAATTGAGTTATTATTAATGCAATAAAATCCAAATTAATTTAAACCTTAGATTTAATTGGTATTGTTTTTGATCTTTGTAGAAGAGAATTCACTTTGAATTTATTGTTTAAGGCAATCGTTTATGCCGTAGTAGTAATCGAGTGCATTTCTGCCTTCATTCATTAATATTTTGAACGGGGCCAACGATAACAATTTGCGATTAGCAAATATATGCATGAGGGTTAGAAAAGATAAAGAAAAGTAATCAATCGGCGGCAAACATCGCTCTGGGGAAAAGCTAAGCATCCGCCATATTTGCGGCTAAAGCTAACCAGCATCCTTCTGAAGGTCAAGAATCATTAGAGAGTTTAACTGTGAATTCAAAGGAAAAATTTGTAAAAAGGGTCTTGTGAGTTGAAAGAAGCATTGACAAAACTTATATGCTTCGAGCGGACCCTTATTTTCGAGATGCCCACTTGACAAGATGTGATAACTCTCTATACACTGCCTATAGGTTTGACTTTGATTATCAAATGGACAATAGATTGAAAGTTCTATAAACCAAGGGGAACCAAACAACAATTGATTTCACCTGCATCACGATCAATCTAATTGAATATCATTTAACATGTAATGATGGTTGTATACTTTAAATAATAATTTATTGTAAGTATATAGTAATATTGTTATAATTATACAATTTTGTTATTATTTCAAGAAAATAGAGGAATAGTATATGGTTAATTTATAAATATACATACATACATTTACTTGTGTGTGAATCAGTACGCACTAGATAAATATAATTAGCACGTTTCGGTCGTAATTGGTTTTAGGACTTGTCCTTTTAGAATTGCACTTTGAAAACGATACAAAAACGATTTAAAATTTCATCTCTATATTACAGAGATACTTCGAATCGCAATTCACTTCACAATACACTTCGTTTACAAGTGGTTTTACACATCGATTTACATGGCAATATAAATGATTTCCTTACAAAGGCTAAAAATGAATACAATTTTTTTTTTTGGATCACTTGCATGAGAGAAGATTTACTTTAATGATCAAAAAGTGTGTCTGCAATTGAAAACATGGTCGCGACGTTTAGTGCATCTGATACTTCGTAAGTTATATTTGTTTATACAACACAATCTTAACTCAAGTAAGTAGATTGTCAACGCTACAGCTTTATATGTGTAGAAGTATTTTAATTGGCTTTCGGTTAAAGAGAAGTAGAGAGCCTCGCTATAAAACGTGTTATTTTCAATTTTACGCAATTTTTTATCTATCAACATACAACAATTATTTCAATCAAATTCAACAAATAAAAACTAAGCCGTTTTCAAATACACACTCCGTGCATCGTTAAGTGCGTACTGCTTGTACGAATTCTTGAGTGTTGCAACAAAATTATTCCAAATGATCAGATTTTACTTGCACTTAATTGAGTCTGCAAACGATGACTTTAGATCCCAAACACACGGGGATAAACAATAAAGAAATCTATACGAATGAAAGATGGAATTGAATCGAAAATTGAGCTTTCACTTTGATATCCCGGTTCACAAGCTTTTCATTTAGCACGATATGCATCAAATTTCTACATAAATTCGTCGTTTCAAAATATCGGAACAAAAAATCACTCTATCTCAACTATTGCTTCTATTCGCAGTTGTAATATATTTATCAAGTAAGCGGAATGTGAGACAAAAAATGCCGGAGATTGTCATGAAATCGCGTTATTTACTAATTTTTTTTTTATTGTTGCGTTACTTTATTGAATATACTAGATTACGATTAATTTTCTAGTTTTTGTATTAACCGAAATTATTATTAATTCTGAGAATTGAATCTTAAGAAGTAAGGCAATTGAGAATTGAAAATAGTCGCACTAAATGTTAAGTAAGAGCATTGTAATCGGGCAAGGCCGACCTTTAAATACCCTACACTACATATGTCTAACACAATTCTTAGTTTTGTATGAAATTACTATCATGGGTCAAATTTCATCACCACTTAGACTTTTCTTTATTAGTGTAAGATCTAAAAAATAGGCCGAGATGGTCCAAATTTATTACAATTCATTACTTTATATTAAATTACTGTTATAATATAATTTTGAAAAATTATATCTTTTTGTCATACGAACTTCAGTTTTCGTTGTACGTGAGGGGGTTCAAAAATTGCCCTAGCCCGTGTAAAGTTTTTATACCAATTTAGAATCCCGAAATACTGCTACTTAGCTACTTTTGCCGAGAAATGTTCAAAATTACAATTGTTTTCCTTGTAACGATTTTTCAGGACGCTATAAGAGGAGTGACCGAACAAGTGGGCTGATCCGAATCATTTTCAATAGCATTCGTTTTTGGATCAAAACAAGTCACTATATCAGATTTCATCAAAATATTTCAAAAATTTACATTGACAGACGTCAGACGGACAGACAGACTTAGATAAATTCAAATTATGATTCTGAATCGATTGGTATAATAAAAGGTGGGCATATCTTAAGCCCTTCTACGTGTTGTGTACGTCGGTACCACAAGTAGTGTAGAATATAATTAACAAGTTTTCCTAGATCTTGACAAATATCAATATTATGTAAAAATTACGCACATAACAAAAACCTTCTTGAATGTGAAAGAAAAGTGAGTTAAGATATAAACTTATATATTCTCGTTCATTTTAAGGTCCAAGAACACTTGTATACATTAATAGCCAAGCCTGAAATTTTGAATTTACTTAGCTATTCCAATTCGACTTGCTCTATTTGTCAAACTTGATTGAAATAAATGTAAAATTTATATGAAAGGAAGATGAATCAAAACGATTTTCCATCTAGTAGATCGTTTCAAATATAGGCCGCAGCAGCAACGGGAAGATCAGGTCAGATTATCTCAAGAAGTCTTCTTGATTTCCAATTTTAACAATCGACTCTGTAAACTCTATTGTAGGTATTTTTCTTTTGAAAATTTTTTTAGATTTCTTTTATGGCGAAGGACTTAAGATTTTTCACACATGTGCTTTACAGATTATACTTTCCGGAATGCATTTATTATTCATTTTACTGTTTTCTATTAATCTCAAAGCCTTAGAGAGTGTTTGACTTTTTTTCACGGTTTCTCTATTCTTTATTACCATACATTTATCGTTAGATTAGATCAGTTTAGGTTTCCCTCATCCGAAAATACCGTTTACATATCGATTTCTTTATCTAACTACATAATATTTACACTTTTAAAATAGTTACATATTGCTTCAGTAATATGAAAGATTGAATTTATCTAAAAGCGTGCAAATAAATTAAATTGTAAATATTTTTAAAATTATCAAAAAAATTATCAAAAGACAAAAAAAATGCGCCTCATAGGAGAAAAATTTTGAAAAGTTTGCGTTTAGACTTCACTTTATAAGTACTGTTGAAAATATCGGTGGATAAAAATCGAAAACAATCAATTAGACATCATTTTCAAGAACATGGGCTCGTGACTGTCACCACATTGGCATATTCTAAATAAAAATATGCCTTGCAATCATCATTTATTGTCCAGAAATTTTGAGATTGTGTGGGAACTAGAAACAAAAAAATATATAAGTCTTATTTGATCACATTGAATGAATGCCGCCTTTCCCTATCTATCTTTCTCTCTCTAAATCGAACAATGCTTACAACATTACAAAGTTCAAATTTAACAATGAAGTTCTAATTCGATATCTCTCTCCTTCCCTATCCCTCTCCGTCTCTCCCCCTTTCCCTTTCTTTCTTCCCCCCTTGCACTCACACCATCTTTCTACCCTTCTCTCACCAACTCTCACTCGCTGCCACTCCCTCACGTTCTATCAGTGCCTCTGTCTCTCTGAAAATGTCGTAGCGTTTTTACGCGAAAGTTTTAATAATGAACTGCACTTGTCGATTGAACGATCGTCTCAGAAATTGGACATATTTTGATGTCTATGAGGAGTTAAGAATATTGCATGTCACAAAACGCAATATGGAAAGGTTTGAATTATTGAAAGCAAAACCTTTGAGAAAACCATTTATTACGAACTTAAGCGAAATGATTATCACGATATTTCTAAACAAGAAGAAAAAAGAAAAAAATTAATTAACATATGTTCGTCAATTTCAAATTGCTTATGAAATGTAAATCATATTTTCGAGCGGAGGGAATATATTTTTTTCTAGTTATACGTTCACTTCTTCATTTAATACAATGTCTCACTGATTTTTATTTATTTCTACCAATTACTTGATTTGCATTTTTCCATTTTGTTTTTTTTTTTTTTTCTTTTTTAAATAGATTTTTTTTATTAAATTATTTTTAAACTTTTTTTTCCTCACATTACTATTATTTAATTTTTCGAAAACGTTAACTCTCGTTTACAGATCCTTGCGCATTATGCGGAGCATTACAATAGTTTCATATTGAATATCTTTTTCTTTTTTGTTTTTCATCTATAAGTATATGGATGGGTGTATATAAGTTTGTGTTTCGTCCTTCCTTCTTCATATATAGATCATTTATGTTTCGTAAAGTTACAATACTATAATAGGTAGTACATGGATGTAGGCTATAGTACGTATAGTTTTTTTTTTTTTTTATTTTTTTTTTAGAATTTCATCTTTCTCTTTATTTTGATTTTAATCATTATATTTTATTTTATTTCTTTTAATAATTTTTATGTAAAGTTGTGTAAAATCTTGTTTTTTTTTTTTGTTTGGGATTTTTTTTTTTTTGTTTTTTCTATTTTTTATTTACTATTGCGAGTATAATGCCTGCAAATTTATTATATTCCTCAGCTAAACGTTAACCATTCAGTTGCTTTATTACAAGTAGGTATGTGTGTATGTGTGCCTATGTGTGAAGGAGTGTAAAACATTTGATAGAGCGTAGGTATGAATGGATGTGCTTCTTTGTAAATTTCCTTTAAGCCTCTTCGTATTTTTGTGTGTATATATATATATATATATATGTGTGTGTGTGTATGGGTGTAAGTGCGCGCTTATATGTCGGGCTGTGTGTACGCATTTTATTTTTCTTTCTTTTTTGGCAAAATGTGAAAAAAGACTAATTTTTTTTTTTTATTCATTCGCCAAATCATTGTTTTTGCGCCAAAGGCTTGAAACTTTTTCATTTCGCTTACGTTTTTATTTTTTAAAATTTGTTTGGCTTTTAAATTCAATTAATGTGCTTTCTCTCGGGGT
This sequence comes from Glossina fuscipes, assembly GCF_014805625.2. Lineage (NCBI taxonomy): Eukaryota > Metazoa > Arthropoda > Insecta > Diptera > Glossinidae > Glossina > Glossina fuscipes. The sequence continues at coordinate 1,327,203 of NW_023998422.1, read as the reverse complement.
TTTTAATTTTTCTTCAATAAAAATGTAAATTTTTTCTTTAGTTTCAATTTTAAATGTTTTTTTTATTTTTTTTTTTTATCATTATTATTATTATTCCAGGGTTCTCAAAAAATCTATATCCTTCCCCTTACTTTTCAACCTTTTTCCTTACATATATTCTCCAAATTTCATGTAATGCTACGAAAAATCGGTAGTCATATGTCGTGTATTTTAATGTTACCTGCATCGTTACTATTATTGTTGTTGTTTGTTGTTGTTGTTGGTGTTGATGTTTCTATTGGTGTTGTCGTCGTTGTCGTAGATACAGTTGTATCGTCTACCACAATTGTTATCAAAGTTTGTTGCGGTTTCGTATTTGTCATTATTGTTGTTGATGTTGTCGTAGTTGACATTGTTTCATTGATGTCTTCTAACTGCATTATATTTTGGTCTTGTTCGGTTGTCTCTGCATTATTTGCTTTATCAACATATGTTTCCTCATTCAATTGCCGCCGTATTTCCATATCAATGGCTTCCGCATCCTCCGGATAACGTTCAGAACAAAATATCGCACCTTCTTTTAATAACTTTAACAAGTTAATTCGGTCCTGAGCGTTTCGCTTTGCACACAATGGTCTACGTTTAATAAGAAATAAAAATAATAACAAAAAATAATAGACAACACAAAGAAAAAATTATTGTTAAATTAAAAAGGAAAAGTAAAAAATATACACATACACACACACACATATAAATGTATTGAACGATTGGGGGAAACAAAAATAAAGAAAGAAAGAAATTAGAAGAACACTTTTAACATAGTAAGAAGAACTTTTCAATTGTTTTAACGAAATGAATAATTATGATATATATTGTACTAATGAATCATGCAACATATTTGACTGACACCGCCACATAGATATATATAATATATTCTGAGCTAACTGGGACTGTTATCATTAATACATGCCTTCGACACATAAGAAAAAAAGATTCTTTAAGAAAAGAGGATTTCTTTACTTATAATGAAAATTCGTGCGTGTAATTGTTTTCGTGAGCGGTAACGCTTCTGCCATCATTTTTACTCATCTTCTATGCTTATATTCTATAGCACTTGTCGCACAGGGTCTATTCAGTTCGTGCGGATGTTTACAATATCTAGAGCGAGCTCTGGGTATACTGATAAATCCTGATTTGCTTTCTGATCTTAGCCATAAGCCGGTTGGATCGTCTGATGTCTGCTTAAACCCTGTTCGTGACCTGCTCAAAACGATTCAGGTCGGGTCAATTTTCCGACTACTCTCCTTATAACTCCTTTTTTTAACAAGTGATATTGCGATTTGTCGCTTATCGCAACAAAATTTGCTTGATAATAGTACTTCGACATTGTAAACTGATGCTGAAGTTTGAAACTTTTTGAGCCCGCTGCCCTATAATCTTTCCTAAGGAAGCTGAACTTTTATGTGGTAAACAGGGCTACTTTTCAATACTTCTCCATAAAAATTCGCTGATAATAATAATTTGACATGCAAATGGACCGCATAGGTCTATTTTCCGGACCCCGTTTCCATGTAAGGATGTCACCTATAGTAGACATTGCAGTCTATTACAACACTACTCAATGTCTTCGCGATTACATAAACGTTAATAACTAAATAAGAGCCTGTGCCGATTAATAATAGTTTTACCAATGATGGTAACTCTGTTAAGAAATATTTACAATGTAAAACCGTTGGTAAGCTTGCATAATATGGCAGACCTGAAATTAATTAATAAATTTGTGCACTAAAAATTCGAGTTTTCTATTAAAGACAAATTTTGAGTTGACAAGCAACGGCTTAACGACACCACATTGGTGACCCCGACGAAGAAATAAGTAGCCACATTTTCGGTTTGAAATTAAAAAATACACTTGTTTTTTCGTGGAACTTTTCTGTTCTTATTAAGTCCGAGAAATACGTGGCCTACGGCTGCAGGAAAACAACATTTCACGTGTTGCATTATAACCGATCAAGGCAGACAATGTGAATTCTCTCTATTCCGAGAATTTAACTAAGCGCTTGGTTCCAAACTCGTCCTAATGACATTATATCACCCTCAAAGTAATGGCCAAATTGGTAGACGGCATCAAATTTTGAAAAATTATTGTATATTGAATGTCACACTGGTACAAAATGGACAGATTAATAGCCATTAGTATTACTTGGACTTCGCAGTTGAATACAAGCTGATACTGATTACGTACCTGCTGTGGTAGTTTGTGGTACAACTTTATATAATAATTCCCTGCTCTATTTGTAGCTGAAAAGATCTATTTGGCCAAACACCGCTGGATAGAAACATGTTGCGAGAATATGCAAAGCATGCAAGCTTGCGTAGTAAGTCGACACAGAAATACACCTTGGCATATTCCTTGAGATACGACAGCATGTTCCTACGTGCTTGTAAGGAACGATTCGTTTACAACAGGCTTATAAGAGTTAAACACAAAGTTATTCAACGGTTTGTAATTAAAGTAAACAGCGCAAAAAGAACCGTATCAGCTGATGGATTGAAATTAGTGAAAATTGTTCAACAAATCGATAATTCGCCTGCGGAACTATATGAAAAATGCGAAGTAATCAGTCTTCGCAATCGCAAAGTTATTTGTCTCAAGTCAATTTGAAACTGAAAACTAAACCCTTATATGCCAAAACGTTTAATCTTTAATATTTTTCGATGAAAATTACCTTTAATAGCAATGTAGCATAGAAATTCACCGTATGGGATTTGTATCGTTTAGGTCTAATTTTTAGATCCCAGCAAATGTAGGGACTCGCATGAAAAACGAGCGCTTCTACGTCGACGTAGTGTAATGTGTAGCTGTTTATGATTAAAACAACAACAAAATATAATAAAATCTTTCACAAGTAAATTAAGTCTGCTTTATTAGTCGACGTTTCGTGGATGCTCACCCAATTCTGGGCTTTTATGAAACGTGTGCATTTACAACAAAAATTACGTATGATTTCGGTGTTATTAGAAAAATGAATATTAGGCAAAATAGTGTAGGGTATCTAAAGGTCAACCTTGCCCGACTACAATGGTCTTTCTTAGTTTTGAATAGAAATAGAGAATCATGAGCAAAATATGGGACAAAAAAACACGTTACGCGTCTTCTATGGAGACGAACTTTTCTTTCTTAATGACTTCTCCAAACCCGACGGAACTATATACCGATCAAGTCAACTGCGAAGTCGAAATATCGAGTTGGTTGAAAACAAATAGATAGACAGATACAAGTGGATAGGTAAAATAAGTACTTTTAGATTCTAACAGAGACGTGAAAAATCTGATAATAATATATATTCGACAGCAGTGTTTATAAGGAAATAATACTTAAGAATAAATGAATATCACAAGAATAACGAGACATAGATGTGCGAGGCATTTATAGTCATAGAAGGGGGATATAACCACCACATCTGGGCCTCTCCCCCTAACCTGCCTGAATCCTTAAGTTGTTCCATGAAATCTTTGCCAGTTATATCCACCAATGAATTTGGATCCATATTCGAAAGCGAATCCAAATCGGGATCACTCATAACCGAGACATTGCATAAATTATTTTGCAATTGTCCCACAAGTTGTTTGATGCGGGCAGTTTTGGCGGCAACATCTGTCATAGTAGCATCGGTTTGATCATTAGGATTGGTAACCTCAACATAATGCGAAGGCTGTAAAAGAAAAAAAACAAAAGCATTTCAATGTTGACATATCAGCTTTCATTGGTATATATTGTAAAAATAAATTCAAACACAAATGCACACATGTACAATATAATATAGTTTTATAAACAACTTGTATTCTCTTGACACCCTACCTATCTATAGTATTGAAGCAATGAGAGATACAGCGAAAGAAAAAAAAAAAAAAAAAAAAAAAAGTTAAAATAACAACACACAGATAGTGTCGCCTTTGTTTTCAACGTAGTTAACCTTTCAACTTAGTGGCAGAGAAAACTTTATTAAAATTTATTAGCTTCCATCCATTGTCGGGCAGTAAATCTTACTTTACTTATTAAGCAAACAAAAATATACATCTGTTGTTTCAGATGACAAAACCTTTACCTTCGGTCTGCATTGGTTGGAACTGATTTTTATATAATATATCTTTTTAACAATCCCCTCAATGGCAGGCACCAGACCATGCAATCAATATGTATTCCTCTCTCTTTCTCTTCTACGTTCACATCCTATTCAAATTATAAATCATTTTAAAAGAATTATATAAGGTTGCATGCACAAGCGGTATGTATTAAATATTGCTTAACTATGCGCTCTGGAGGATATGCATGTATAAATATATTTTCTTCTTTTTTTTTTTTCTCTCCACAGGTAAAAGATCCCCTAAATTTGAGAAATATGTTTAACGCATAGAAATATGCATCCGGTAATCCTTATATATCCATATATCGATTTTTGGTCACCAAGGATAAGGAATCGTTTTAAATATTTTTATCTGCCAGTCTGTCTCTCCGTGACATAGTCAACTTCGTTTTGAAAACGTTATATGGAAGAGTCACATGCGTCACTACCAACACCCTTTCATGGATTGAAATTTTCCAAATAAGGGCCTTTTTGTTTCCAGCTTTACTTGCGACTTGAGTTTTGCATAATAATCAAAATCATTTCAATAGAAGTAAGAATTCCGCCGCAAATACCTAAAATGCAAAGTGGAATAACTAAATATTATCTGAAATGTATATATAATATATATATATATATATATATGAAGCATATCAAAGGAATGAAAGCTCGTACGGCTGATGGATGCTAAAAGATTCGATCGAAGGCAAATATAAGATGTTTCCTGATTTGTGGTAGGGAGTAATTTTTACATATTTGTGCGAACGTTATGCGTATACACTTCTACATGCATTACATATATTAAGTATTATATGAGTGAAAAAAAAACCAACACTTCTACAATTTCAAATTTAAAAGTACAAATCCCTTTCCAACACGCACAACAGGAAATCCCTATTTACACACATGTACGCATAAGTAGGCAAAATCTATGTGCATAAAATAAATTTAATGCAGATACAAAGTTCAAAACTTCGAATACAAGAATTTAATAACGTTGCGTTTAATATTATTGCAAAAAAATCTCTGCGTAACGAATAGCATTTTAAATATACCCTCATATATATGCGTAAATGTATGCATATATCTATATAAACATATATATAAAAGTATATATATATATATATATATATATATCTGTGGAATATATACGAATGTTTATACAAATATATATGTAGTAAATATATATATAAATATATATATGTGTATACGAATGTATATGTAGTATAATGAAGTTTTTGCCAAAATTATTTAAAGACAATTTAAAATTGTTGAATTCGAACGGAATTTCATTTCACAAAAACAAATAAACTTAAATCCCAAAAAAAAGGAAAAAACACGACTTACATAAATGTCAAAATATAAAGGGGCTAAATTTTAATTCCAGCGATACCATACATACATAAATTTATGTATACATTTGTGCGTATACATATCGGGCTTTCTAATCCGATCCGAATGCGGCTACGAATAAACTGCGAAGGGAACAATTAAGAATTTTTTCATATCAGTGACACTGGCAAAGCAGACTATGTTAGATTTTACAAAATCAAATATATTAAAGTTTTACCTTAATTAAGGTTATTTCGGCTTTTTAACTGCTGCAAGCATGTTTATGTGTGTTATATTTCAAGGATATATCTACCACATTATAGATTTCCACAGGAATTTTTCCCAACAGAAGATATATTGACTTCCTAATAGAAATGTCGGGAGGTAAAATCGAATAATCGCTTCAGAATTTCGGGCGAATTCCAAATATATAATCCTTACCAAATCTCTATCGCACATTTTTGCGTAACACGAATAGAGCTGTTCACAATCTGGAGTATGAGATATTAATATACGAAATTCTTCTAAGAGCAAATCTAGCATCTAATGACTGGTCCGACCGATTCTCAAATCCAACGTAATCAATGATTCCTGAAAGGCCTTATCTTATGTCCGATTTTTTGCGGATTAAACATTCCAACTGCAGAGGAAGACACACATAACTGAATCACAACTAAATCCAATAGCCCACTCCAACCAGCCTAAACCTAAATGCGCATCACTTATCTATTGAGCACACGCAGCCCTCACCATCTCTCCCTATCTCTTTTCCTTTATTCGCCTCTATTTCACCGTTACTGTGTTACACGAGTAGGGGACATCAGCTGACTGTTTGATCACAACTAAATCCTATAACCTACTTCGAACAGTTAACCTAAAAACGCACCACTTATCAATTTGGCACAAAACCACTAGGATACGGTCACCGCCTCTCTTTATCTCTTCTCCTTCCCCCGCCTCTCTGAGGCCGTCGCCGTCACTGTGTTACACGAGCAGGGGACATCACCTGACTAATTGATCACAACTACACCTTATAACCTATTTCAAACAGTGAACCTAAAGGCGCACCACTTATCGATTTGGCGCAAAGCCACTAGGCTGCGGTCAACGCCTCTCTCTATTTCATTTCCTTCCCTCGCCACTCTGAGGCTGTCGCCGTAACTATGTTACACGAGTAGGGAACATCACCTGACTGATTGATCACAACTAAATCCTATAACCTACCTCTTAGAGTTAACCTAAAAGCGCACCACTTATCGATTCATATAAAGCCACTTGGCTATGGTTAACGGCTCTCTATCTCTTTTCCTTCCCTCGCCCCTATTTGATCACCACTGTGTTACACGAGCAGGGGATATCCCCGGTTTTTTTTATCGTTGTACATTGTCCTTAACTATTCAACAATGATTGCAATTGAAAGTTTTTGCCAGAGGTCGAATATTTTATGTGACTTTTTCGAATTTTACCACTATCATAATTTTTAAATAGTTTTCTGTTGCCACTTTCGCTTATGTGCTGGCCGTACTATCAGTTGGCTTTGTTTCTCATGCGGTTGCCTGTACCTTCACAATAACATCTTGGTGGAGGACTTTTTTATTCGATCCGTTTTACACTAAAAAATTTTTTAATAAAAGCGACAACAAATTGGTTTCAATAAATTCACTAATCTTTTATTAAATAAATTCGAGAAAATTACCCATAATTTCGTATCCACTCGCATTCACTAGGAAACATTGCCCTTCATCTACTAACTTATTAATGTTATAATAAGATAAGAAAACTATTATTAAGTCTTGTGGAAGCGGCGGAGAGTAATTTTTTAAACAATTTATTGTATTTTCAAAATTTTAATTTTGCCTTTTGATTGAGTCTAAAACTTTACTACGAGTATTGTGTTGCTGCTCAAAGCAACAGAAACATAATTTCACGTTTACTTTTATGCATAAAACGATCTTAGAAGAATTGTAAAGTGAGAAGAGTCACTTAACCTTTGCCAAAAAGAATCATTAATTAAATATAATGAATTACGTGAAAAAATTACAAAAATGAAAAACATAAGGGTACTTCATAAAAAATTGCGCGAAGAATTTTAGAAAAGAACCTGGATATGTGCAACATAATAAAAACTACTTTACTGTGTTCCACAACAAGATGGAAATATAATAAATCCATTATTTCGTTTGTAACACATACTACTCTAACTACTAGTGCACATACCGCAAAGACATAGAGGACTTTATTTAAGTTATGAAAAAAGTTAGGAAAAAGTTTTTTGAACACACACACGATCTCAACGAAACGCATAAACAACTCCAAGTTGTTTGCTGCTTAGTAAACTAACATCAAGCGCCAAATTTTAGTTCGCATTCCACTCTCCATTGATTGTAATTGAAAATTTTGGAATTAATTTCTACAGAAATTCTCTTTGCCGTCCATTTTTGTATTTTGCTTATGAACATTTATACGCTCTGCCGACGAAAGCTGGACATATCCATATCTCAAATGTTGCTCCTCTGAACTTGAGAATTGTTGGGCAGACCAATACGATTGCTTTGCCGTAAATGCAAACAAAAATATAGGGCTACAATCGAAAACCCGATAAACTAAATTTTCTTCGATTATCTTCATTTGTAAATTGCGTCCGTCGGACCACGTTGCTGACAAGAACCTCACCATTATGCCTGAGAGTATTGAAGAGTTGCGCTAAAAACCCTTCTCACGCTACGTAATTCTTTAAGACCTTTTTACCAGACATGCAATTTTTTTATCCGAAAGTCATATCATACATTAACTGCACTATTGGACGCCTTAGCTCGGTCAGACTTTTAATTGAGATCCTTCTGATTTGATTGCACTGATAATGTTGACCTTTTCTATATGAAGACAAAGAAGGAAAGGAAAACTCTGCTTCAGCGCATTAAGATAGTTATGTTTGACAAAATTCTTAAGTGTACACATAGGTATTAAAAAACATTCTTTTTTGAAAAATATTAAAATATGGCAACGCTGCAGACATCTTTCATTTAAAGCGGCATAAATTTCACTTTAATGGCTATAGATTTGTGCAGTATGTAAGAAATTTTAAAAATATTGATAGCATATGTTGGGATGAAAAAGTCTTAGCTCAATCAATAGCTATTATTAATGTTACTTAAACAGCATTGTTAAAAAAAATTCGAATAAACGCAATGAAATTTGTAGAAACTGGTCCACGGTCTGTTTTAAAAAATCATGTTTGGGGAAAAGTGTTTTTGAAGTTTTTAGTTTTTATGTATGTTGTTGACATATTTTTTTAGTATATATAATTAATATGTTATCATTATTTCTATTAGGACCATAAAAATGCACTTCACTGCTTAAATGTTCTTCTTCTTATCTTTGCCCGGAAATTTTTTCGCCGAAGAAGCTACTTTTGCCGAAATCTTCAAACACAGAATCGCACATTTCGCATTGCACGTTTTGCCGCATTTGCAACTAACGCCAAAATATTCATCAAACGTTTTTAATTCCTCGGCAGAAGCATTCACACCTTTCAAGCCCCTCTTAGCATCATTTCCGTTCAATAAACTTCTTCAAGAAACTACAATAAGATATATTGCAGGATGAACTTTGCAACTACTCTTACATGAATGCAAACACATACTAAAACAAATAAATGCAAGCAAGGCAGACCTTTAGGTATACTACGCGACTACGCCTAGTACAATTAATTATTCACTCATTTTGATAATGGATCATAAAAAATTGCACATTATTTTCATGCCAAGGTATGAAAGCCCGCATGTTATAGGATTCCCAAACCATCACATGGCGTGATCCAAATTTTAGCAAACTGAAGTCACTCGCAAAATAAAAGCTTGTTTTCTATGATAATCCCCATATATGTCAGGACCTAAAAAATATACCTATGTCCTGTTTGTACATTTTTCTAAAGAGCTTACTATTCATTAGAAATCTTATGTTGTGTCGTCCAAGGAACAGATCCGTTTTAGTTTTTATGTTAAATTACTGCCATGAACAAATCTTCATCATAAAGCATTAACAATCAGATCTTCTTTTCCGAGCAATCTCATAAGCCTACGTGGTCCATAGTCGCTAAGGTTGATGACTTTGTTAATTTACTTTATTGTGTACCGCCCATGGTGTAAAGTTAAGCGATAGTCTTTTAATGCAGAAAACTTTCAGAGCTTTCGGCAAGAAGCCCGCAATTTAAAAGAAACAATTTCCGGCAGGTAATGAAAACTTTTCCCGTATTCTAGGATGTTGAAAAGCAACCCTTACGGTTATAAAATAAAATTAAGTGGAAAAGTCTTACTAACTTTTGATAACCTTTTTATACCCATTATCGAAAGATGAGGATTCATTTTGTCAAAACGTTTGCAACGTCTAGAAGGAAGCATCAGAAATCTCACAATGTATATATATAGTCTAAATCGATTTAAGCATGTCTGTCTGTCCGTCTGTATAATGTCTGTTATAAAGATTTTTCTGAGCGCAAAAATGAAGCTATTGAATTCAAATTTGGCAGCAACATTGGAAGTTTTTGCGCGCATGTTGTGGCCAAATCGGTCAAAGAACAAGCGAAAATGAGAACATCTCTGTTTTTCAAAAGGAATGAAAAATTGGTTTTTTGCTCATTACTCATAAATTATAGCAAATAAATGTACAAAAATTTGAACGCATATTCTATGAGCGATGTTGTAGCATTTATGTACAAAAATGGAACAAATTGACCACGCCTACACAATGTTATAGTATATTAAAATTTAATTGTTTTTCTAATAACTTCATCATGCGCAGAAATAAGCTTCAAGTCGATAATCCTAATATAAATTCTTGGCCAGTTACAAATTTGGAATGTACTTAAACATGTCCGCCTACTCGACTGTCTATCTGTCTGGATACGCAACTTTGTCGTATTTGTGGTAAACATTCTCCCGTCAGCGAAAATTAAGAGATATCACCTAAAATCTTGCAAAACAATTTGGAATTGACCTAAACTTTTCAAAGGACACGCCTACAACCCCCACACGTCTATACGGTAAAAACTTTTATTTTGCTTATCACCTAAACAGTACGTCTTGCTGTCCTCTTTCCGCAATTGTATATTTATTTAAAAAATCATAAATTTTATGCCGCGAACATTTTGAAAAAAAAAACGAACAATTTTTTCGTTGGATAATAATCCGTTAGTAAATGATACCTGGTTTTGCATAAAATTTGTAGCGTAATCCCTTAGATGTGGCACAAAATTTTATCAAACCCATTAAAAGTTGAAATCGCATGTTTGTAAAATTCAATATGTGTAAGCTCTTTAAAGGAACAAAAGAAACAAAGCAAACAGAAAAAATAATAAAAAGAAAATCGTTTAGGCTATGTGATTGAAAACAAACAGAATAAAACTTAAACAAAACAAAAAGAAGAAAATAGTATAAACAAGTAAGAAAGTTATAGTCGGCCGAGGCCGAATCTCGCATACCCACCACTATGCTTTTCGCATTCTACCCTCCAAGCTCTTTTATTTGATACCCATATCTCTGGTACTATTACGAAAAAATTAAATCATCAGGTCGCGCCCATTTTTAGGTAGATAATATATCTTCATTTGAGGAAGGTACAAAATAGTTTTTGACACTCTGCCTTGTTTGTCTTATGATAAATAAGCCTAAAACCTCATGAAAGGGGAAAAGAATAAAATTTAATCGCTTGTAACTTTGAGTGGGCATGGCCGATTTTTGCATGTGCATGTGGAAAATTGCAGCCTTCTAACTTTATTAATTTCCGAGTAATGAGCAAAATTCCAAAAAAAAATTTTTTTTTAATGCAGTTGGGTTCAGTTTACTCTCCCCTGCTGTTTTCTGCTCCAACCAATTTGGCTCATTTTCAATAGCAACGTGGATGCAAATACCTCCAATGTTCCTACCAAATATGAAGTCCATAGCTTACTTAGTAGGTTCTCCGAAACTTCCTTTTGAGAGTTATATAAATTATGAAAGAAAACCAACCCCCTTGCTTGAGTTATGGGTATATAAATGATTTGTCTGCTAAGGAATTGGAATTTTTTAATACAAGAGATAGTACAGCACATCGAAGTGATGCTATGCATGGATGTTTCACTTGGAAAACTTCGAGTAAGTAAGCATCAAACTTACTATGTGAATATTAACAAAATTCAGGGCGCAACACCAAGTTATTTCCTAAAAATAAAACTACTATAATAGATAAAGGAAAGTATAAAAAGAGGTATTGGACAAAAAAAAAAGTAAAGAGCAAGTTGTTGGCAAAGAATTGTTGAAAAGTTTGTTACTGGAAATAATGTCATCAACCAGTGAATAATGAGACAAAAAAATAAAAAATAAAAATTTGTTTTTCATGTAAAATTTTTAAATTATTTGGCTAAGTGAGGTTTTTACAATGCGCATTGGTGCTCTCATTGCAATGCAAATGACGTTTTAAACGAACTAATTTCTCACCGTAGACAATAGCAATAGTTTTGCATTTTTTGAAACTATAAAAATGCTCCAACACTTAAGCATTCGTAGACAAAACAAGTCACAATAAATAAAGTTTTTGAAATTAATTTTCGCCTGCTGGTTTTGTATACAAAATCAAAAAAATTCACCAGCTAAAGCCATTAAAATTTAATTTAAACGCACGTCAGCATTTTCTGATATTTAAAGCTTTTTATGATGAGCATTGTTTTTTTTTATAGAGAGCACTTTGCTTTGCAAGTAAAGTGATTAGAATTATTTCCGGATTTTTGAAAGGTCTGCAAACGGGAAATTTTTTATTGTGTAATAGTTTAAGAGCATCGTCAAACGTCTGAAAAATGGCGAGACGAACCTAGTGAGCCTAAATTATCTTTTTGTTTAATAAAACACAAGCTTTAACTCAAGCATCCAACATCGTGTTCTGAAGTCTACATCGCCGTTTAGTGCTCTATCCTTTTTAGGGATAAAAAATAATAAATGTGTCCAGCATAACTGTCCAGCATAGGCTGGCAAATTCTAAAAATCTCTTCTGCTTAATAAAATTGATATTTACATTCACACATACATATACGCATATATGTTATATACTTATGTATAGTGGGTGATTTCACGTCTACTAAACGAACTATGGGAGATACTGACGTATTATATCTTGACTTAGAAATCTGCCAACAGTCGAAAGACTTTCTCATATACGGGACCGCAAAAGCCCAATAATATTCAGATATATGTCGAAGTAGCTGGACACTCTCTATGAGCTGAACAAGTACAAAGAGATATCTCTAATGTAATTTCTTAGTCATCTAGGTATCGAAGGCAGTCAAAGGACTGCCCAAGATTGCCCTTGGACTTTACCCAAGAGAGGTGCTAGAACAATAATAGATCCCGCCAAGGATCTGTATTACAGGATTGGTACTGCAACTGGCCCAAAAAATGTGGGCTAACAATAGGAATAGTAGTGCAGGGAAATTGCAAACAAAATGATCTATTAAAGTTGAACTAAATATTTTAATTAAGTATAGCCCTATGTATACTGGAAGTATGGAAGAGTAACATACGCTTGATTGCTGTCTCGTATACGGAACACAACTCCCTCAGATAACACTACAAAAGCGTAGGTATATCAACTACTGATTAGTGCCGATTTTGAGAAAGGGCAACTACGACGTCCTATCACACTTTGTGTAAAGCTTGACCTCGCATTTTTAAACATGAAAATCTTAAACACGACAAGCCTAAATATACAATCATACAAAACTGATTTGGACAAGTGCATATAAGTTAAGAGTTATTTGTAAACATTTTTTACATAATTTATAACATATTTTCCTACTTCCATAATTATTCCCTTATCCAGAGCTGAAGTAATAAACCTAAAGTTAAACACCATTCTAGAAAATACTTTATTGTTTGATTATTAGGTGAGTACTTACATCAATCCAATGTTCGCCGGGGAAAACTGCTATCAGTTCAGCATTTTCATCTAATGTACGAAAATATTCTTCATCGTCGATTTCAGTGCCATCCGAATCTAAATGAATGGTCGGTAATTGATCAAGTTTTTCAAATTTTTCTGAGACTTTCGCGCGTATCTCTTCCAACGAACTTGCCACGACAGCTTTCTTAATATTACGCGTTATGTCTTTAACCTAAAACACAAAAAAAAAATGTATAAATAAATTTCGGTAAACAATAAATTATATAAAATTTTTTATGGGAATTACATAATAGAACAGGAGAGGAATTATAATTAGCTCAAGTTGAAGTCTTTTATGTATGATGGGGATATGCATTGAGACAAACGTATATAAAAATACGCTCCAGTAGACTCAGTTTCGATTTTGCAATCATTTCTTATGGTTTGGATAATCATAGTAAGGATGCTACTAAGCCGTCTTCCTTACGAAATCCATTTTCACAATAGATGATCACATTTTATTTTCTAAGTTCGCTGTAAATTATGGAATTTCGTAACTGGCTTAGATTTCGTATGTGTTCACAGCCAGTACATTAGTTCAAATTCTATTTTCCCATGTACATCAATCTCATATTTCATTACGCAATAATTTTTATAACCTATATTTAGGTTATTCTGCGTCACTAACTACGCCGGCGCACTCCTCATGTCGGTCTTTTCACTAACCTTGCTACAAACAGCCCTGGGTTTCAACTTTACGCGTCCTGCCACTATGTCGGTCAAAAGAGAAACGGAAATCATATCAAGTTTTGACATCACGCAAGTTTTAACATCACTGTTTTGGATGATACCTTCGATCAGAAATAAAGAAGAAGAAAATCCATAAAATATTTTTATCTATTGTATACATTTTCTTCTTCTTCTGTTATTCAGCAAAACAACTCTCGGAGATTCCCTGCGATCTGTAAAAATGGACTCCACTGCCAACTAAAATTCTACTTTAGTCCGCTTTTGGTTTGCAACCCTAAAAACTATGGGGTGACAATCAATAAAATATTAAAGAAGGTGACGATAAAGCAGGCTGACCACAACGGAAATGGTTTTGGATGACCGTCGACTGAAAGCGTAAGATTAGAGAAAGTGTCATATGTTTGGGAAGACATATGCATAAGGTGGATGCTACAGACGATCACAATAGAAGAAAACCATGTGGTGAATAAAACCCTATTTTTGTATCGACAGAGGCTGATAATGTTATACCGTCACTTTTTCGGGATAAGCGTGCGATAACTTTCAAAGTGTGTAAAAAGCAATCAACTGCAATTATTGTACGCAGTTGTTGACGCGCAAAGACTGCGAAATCAAGCAGAACGACTGCAGTTGGCAGCAAACAAAGTACGATGCCCCATTTTACCACCAAAATAAAGGGATTAAAATTCGTCATATTTATCTCACTTGGATTATTCTCCCTTTCTAAATGCAATAAAAAAAATTCGGTGATAAATATTTCGAAAAAATTTCGCTTACAATACAACAATGCCAGGGTAAGCCTCAGCAGCTATCCCTAGCAGTTTTTGCCTATATTTAAATGAAGCCTCTCAAAACTAAGTCCCCTCTTTCTTTCTCTTAACGTTACAATTTTCTTTTACTCGGCTATTTCTTAGCTTCTACGCCGAAAACACTATTTATGTATACTCTAAGTATGTTTAATAACTTCACCGCTTCTTCCCCTTTTTTGGTGGTCAATACGCACGATCAACTCTCTAATAATATAGTCGGAATGATCTATCAGCGGACAATCTCCACGGATTTCAACTGACTAAAATTCTCTCGCTACGATATTCCCTGGTCGACGGTTCGAACAAAAAACACTAGAAAGTCCAATCTTCTTCTACTCTAGATCTACGCTTTTCATATCGAATTGGCGTTGCCAATCGGTCGATTCTTCATACTCGAAATACATCGTCTGATTTATTTCGAATGCGATAACTCTCCCAAAATACAACTCTATTGTTCTTGTCTGAAGGGGGTGATAAACTATGCTCTGTAGGGAGCATAGAAGTGCCGAAACTCTCACCTCCAAGTGGTGATCTTCGGAAACGGTTCGACAGGCGAAGAAGAGTTTAAGGCAAAAACTATTATAATTCGGCGACGAATTTTCTGATAGATGGTTTTAGGGGTTCATTGAGATATAGTTTTTATATATCTTCTCAAAAGCTTTTACTATAAACGAAAGCCTAACCAGACTCAATGGTAGCTGGTTTGCATAAGTACTACGATATAGTAATGGCCATGACAGATGATACGCCCGATAACTATATATCTTGAAGAAAAATAGTCCGGAATTGGCTAACCGTGACTGTATGGTTAAGTCTAAAGGCAAGAGTGGCGTATTGCATTTGTGATACAAAGCGCAAAGTAAGGCTAAAGGCTTTGTAGACAAATTTTAAGCATCACGGGGGTTGATATGATATACCAAGAAAGTGCGCTGGAAGGCACATCATTCAATCCTTGTGAGCCCTGACTGCTTGGGTACGGCCTTTCGGGGGGTATCGTGGTGGCTGTGGTTTTCACCATTCCATATCCATTGGAATAAATCAGGGGTGATGATAGGCCTCATCACATACCAGAGTGGCGGTTCATATATATGGCCATACACAATGAACCATCTGCGCACCTCGGGGTAAAAGAGGAGAGGGTATTAGAGGATTGTCTCTCCCCCTGGGGGGTGATCACTCAACTTAATTGAGTGCCTATGGTTGTGGGCAACCCGTCTGATTAAGACATCAAGCCAGGTGCAGAAGTTAAACCCTCAGAGCGATCTGTTCTTGTCTGAAGATATTCGTGTGGGAACTTTTCAATAACATACAACTAATAAAATCGAATATATCAGTGAAAAATGGATTTGTGTAGGCTAGGTGCAGGATAAAAATTAATCCATTGACTTTGGTACTTACAATATCTATTTTGAGGAGCTCGATAACTCTTCCTATGAATGGAGTATGGAAGCATTACTAAAAGGACACCTTGTGAAGAAGAAAAGATGTTCTTCCTAGATTTCTTTTACTTTCGATATATATCTGAAATTAGCATAACAGTTTTTAAACTTGGCCTACACGAATCCAAGAACCTCAAATATGATATTTTAAAGAAAGTTTTGAAGTTTCAAATACGCTTTCAATGTACGGGTGAATATTTGTATAGATTTAGCCATGCCCGTCAAGAACGCGCATAGGTTTCCAATGCCCGCAAACCATTTCAGATATAATATGCTCGTAGTTGTAAATTTACATTGAAAAGTATTCGCTACGAGGTTAAAATGATTTTCTATGTCCAAAAATTCGTTCAGTTTTAGATTCTATGTGATTGACAAGGTCGAACGTCGCGGCCGAACACGAAATTCGTTTTAACTTTAATTATTGAAAGGATTTTTATTAAATACTATCAAGGTACAGTAGTAGCGAAGGCTACTAAATATGCTGACATATAACATTACAGACAGCAGTGCAGGACCATGACCATGGCTGCGGTGCGTTTGAACACTAACACGTCTCAAAACAATTATAAATTACAATTAAAACCCAATTGTTATAACATGACTTTTGACACAACGTAAATTAACATCACGAACAGGATCAAATGCGAGCAGAAAACTGTAACAGCAATAGTGGACAACAGCATCGGCATCGAGTAGTCGATGTGAAAAGAGTAATAGATAATAATATAAATGGTTGAGACAAGCACAATGAAAATAACAACATTTTCCACACACCATTGTTGTCACAAATGTTGTTGGCATAACAATTAATCAAGTGGCCAATTCACATGTAACAAAGCCGTATGCCCTGTAGACGGTATAGAACATGAATATACCTACAAACGTGTTATATAATCGAACGAAGCTTGAGGCTGTGCAACTAAATGAATAAATGCGGCTACACACGTTCACGTAACCATACAAAAACCATTCATTCACATATATTCATATTGTTTGCCTAGGTATTTTGGGCAAACGTGTAAAGAAAGAGTATTTTTTTGGCACTTGATCTGATACAGTTGTGCTAATGGAATTTTAAATCGTAAGTTATATATATATATATATATATATATATATTTGCTAACCCAATAACATCATATACATACAAAAGCTATAAATATAGGCAAATAAGTTGAGCAGTGATTAAAAAGCATATGTTGATGATAAATGGATTTTGGCAAAATTCTTTCATAAATTTATTTATTACTTTTTTTTTCCAATTAATATGCATTTAGAATAAAAATCGCTTAATTGAACGGTAATTACACGCTAATGGATATGAATGGAATAAAAGGTTTTCCGAAATTAACTCAAATCCCCATTCGACAGCCGGGGAATATTTTCATTTTATTGGGAGATGTTGTTCTCCTTGAAGAAAAAATTTAGTTTCTCTTCAAAACTTTGAAAGCATGTAACCCTGTCCAGTTCCATGATTCATATCACTCGGCACCCTTTAATTAACAGATTGACATTACGCAACTTGATGTTCAAAGTGAAGAATAAGCGATTCTTTTGAATCTTCATTTCACAGCAACGATTTAATTTGGGACACTCTGTGGAAGCATAAGCAATCGCTTAAGTGCCAGCAGCAAAACAAATTTCATTTCAAAAATATGCATCCATTATGATAGTATCAAATGGAATGTTTATAACTCAATTCAAGTTAATTCTATTTATGAAAATGCATATGAAAACATTTTTTATACCCACCAACGAAGGATGCGTGAGGTATACTCATTTTGTTATAATGTTTGCAACAACCAAGAGAGAACTTCAGCGACCCTATAACGGGTATATATTTTTGATCAACTGAACTGAATCAATTCTGAACTGATTAAGGCATGTCTGCACCTCTGTCCGTCTATATGATGTTTGTTTGGGGCATTCTCGTGAGCACAAAAATGATGATAACGACTTCAAATTTGGTAGAAAGACTAGAAGTATCTACAAGCTGGTTATATGGTATAAGAGAAGCCCCAATTTGGTCAAAACATCCGGCCGTAGTAAAGCGTAAAATGAAAGCAGCCCCCTTTCTCTAGGCAAAAATTTGTGGGTTTTCACTCATTACTCACAAATTATGAAAGATTGAAGGCTGAAATTGTTCACATTTACTCATTTTCTAGTGAATTGAACAGTGAAAAATAACTTTTATTGCATTCACTTTTTTATTACTTATAACTTTTCTACTTATTCTTATTTTATTACGAGCATAATCAAAAAAGCTTAAAATTTCCTATATCTGCTCGATTGATAATCTTGGATTAAGAAAATATTTATTTTAACCCTAAAGTCTTGCTGATTAGGTTGGATGTACAAGATTCGGGGCAAAGCGATGAGAACTTTTTTGCTTATTTTAACTTGATATTCAACTTAATATGAAAAACATATACCAAATACCTAATACCTTAGGCACCTTAGGTAAAATGTGAGTTTCTTATGGAACTACATCTATATTAGATCGATCATAATTCACGAAGGCGTCATCATAGGCAGCATTTTCCACCCGACCAAGATTAATGTGAATATTTTGTGGAGTCATCATAGTACATACCTAGTTTGGAGGTTTGGAAAAAATTTTTTTATTTAGAGATTTATTTTGCATAAATAAACTTTCGTATTCTAGAGCACACCCTATTCACCAAAGTTTAATGCAGTTCCACGAAATTTACTGTCTTATTTCCTCGAAGACGATAATGAAAAGACAGCGAGTAGCGCCAGCGTCCGATAGCGGTCAAAAAATCAAGAATTTTTGTTCGCTTCAAGTGTGGACGACGTTACGGCTTACACATTACTCCTCGGCGAACTCTTTTTTAGTGTTAAGATCATTTCGCAAAATACAAACACCCTTCACTACCACGATTTGAAGAGGTTCGTCTGCGATCTAGCTGGAGGGCTTTGCTTTTGTAGCACTTCCACTCACTGTTTACTACGGGTATCAATTTTCCATTTGTTTCTAAAGTATCTTGTTACTCGTTATGTGATCGTATCTATATTTAAAAGCTTTGCCTTCATGTCATATCATATCACAGCCGACCAAGCAATGTAAAAGTAAAAAAAAAAGGAGAATACTCTGCGAACTTGCGAAATAAGATGTTTTCAGGGAAGTACTTGAAAAAAGTGGCGCGATCCGAATCATTTTCAAAAGCGTTCGTCCTTGGTCCAAATATCTCAAATATTGCTTACATTTACTTAGATTTAGATAAGTGGTGTAGGATAGATAGGGCAAGGTCGGCCTTGCCCGACAATTTTATGTTAATTTAAGAGTTTTATTTAGGATAATAACCAATGCATTTGAAATTGAATTTTCAGATATTAAGATATAAATAAATTCTCTTTAAACATAATATCATTAATTTTCATCATTACATATGATCATCAATCTTAATTTGATAGCATTTTTCGTTATCACTTATGAAATATGTACATATGTATGTATGTGCCTTTATAAATGTATTAAAACGTACGTAAGCATTATATTGCACATATTATAACGGTTATCGAGGCTGAAATATGCATCGTTCACACACATGCGGAGAACGGGAGCATTTAAGTGAAATGTTTTAATGCTACACGTATTTGCATTTTAAAATCGTGCGCGCATGGTATCACTCACAAATGTTTGATAATATTTTTTAATACATTTGAGCAAAGAAAAAATTCACTTCACGCACAGCATTACAATGAATAAATGAACATTTTGTACTTAAACTACCGCACAACACCTAAAGCCTTCCTCGTTGCGGTAATAGCGAGAGGGCTTTAACAGGAAATTGAACAATAGCGATAATGATGATGTCCTTATTATTGTAGATTCACTTTTTTTTTCTTTTTTTTTTGGAAAATATATTGGAAAGTTAAAAAAGAGAGCAAAGAGAAGAAAGACTGAGAAGGAATGTTGAAGAATTTTTATTTTCTCATTGAAAGATAGATATAAAAAGTTACTTCATAATCAATAAATTATATTTGATTTTTTCATATTTATTTTAGCACCACTATCACGAAGTTAAAATATCTTTATTTTGTCCTTCCTTTTGTAACTTTAAACGATACTCAGTCGTGTGTCTAGTTTTACATTTATCCGTATCCACCTTTTCCCGTTAATGGGGCTTCTAGAAATTCTAAAAGAAATGCAAGACATGCGCACGCCATAATTAACAGTGAACAACAGAAAAAACCGTTCAATATTTGTTAATTCTGAAAGAATTCACTACATTTCACAATACCCCTCGGGCACAACGATAGCAAATTGCTACGTGATAAAAAGAAGATTCGTTTATGGTGAAGATGCTTTACCGCCATGAGCTGCACATAACTTGCTTGCTCGTCTCCGCTCTGGAAATTGCGATGTTAAAATCCAGACGTCCTCTGATCGATCAATCGTTGATAAAGCCTGGCACATTTAATCTGGCGAATATGGGCTAAAAAATCAATTTCAAACAGCTTGCGCAAAGCGAGATGCCAGAAAAAGCGCTGAGTTAAGAGCGGGACATTTAATAAACAGCGTGACATTTAAAAACATAATGGCGGAAATTCGAAGAGCCTGCGCAAAGAATAACAAAGTCGGAATTGACGCTACATACAATAAAGTCTTTTACGAAATCGGATATTGGTTCCACTATCTCTTGTCAACAGCTAATGCGATTAAAACGCACAATGAAGATAAGACGTCCAAGTGTAATCAATTAGCATCCTTTTCCCCTACGACAATGTCTGAGAAGCAACGATCTTCACTCACTGAGCAAAGAGTGATAAAAATTTGCAGGAACCTTTTAACAACTTCGCCCTGTAGCACGCACCTTGGCCTGCCCGAATATAATTTGTTTCGCTATGTGCAGACGTCTTTAACTTCAAAACAGGCCCAAATATAATCAATCAGCATACTTTTCTGCAACGATCTTCACTCACTCAGCAAAGAGTGACAAAAATTTGCAGGGAACTTTTGACAACTTCGCCCTATAGCTCCCACCTTGCCCTATCCTTATATAAGATGTCTCTAACTTCAAAACAGTCCTTTCAAAGTCACCTGATTCCATTTTTCGTTCAAAATTACCAGACTTTCTACGATAACGTTATAATGATTTTAACTGAAAAACGCCAAAGGTGATCGATCGACCTTTGGCACATATTTGGTTCAATAAAATTCGTTCAAAATACAAGAAAAATGTTTTTTGGATTTTAAAGGAAAAAAAAAAGCAGAAAGATTTCTCATTATCTAATAGTTTACAAAACCCGTAAGAATTTAATGGAAACTTGTTTTAATGTATTTGCGTTAAATGGCGGGTGTGCCATGACACTCGTCGCCATAACGCAGCGTTTTATTATACTTGGACTTCTTTTTTATGGCTTTTGTTTTTTTGTTTTTATATTTGTGTCCTAGTACGTCGTTATACTTGCGAACAATTGTAGCTACCAATATCAGATCTATTCTTTTCATAAGTGATTCCATTAATTTTTGTTTATTTTCTTTCTTCATTTCTTTTTTCTGCTTTTGGCGTTTTTTATTTACATTTCACTCAACAATAGCTGCAAACAATACCATTTCGAAATCAACTTCAGCTCTCTCTCTCTCTCTCTCTCTCTCTCTCTTTAAAAAGTACATTTAAAATTTATTAGAAGAAAACTTTTTGCTTCATTTTCTCAATCTCCTTTAATCTTATGGGGTCCTTCCATCAAATTTTAAAACAAAGTTCGAAAGTGCCAACAACAATATCTGTTTAGTCAAAAGCATCTTTTTAAGCTGATCATGTCTGTTGTTTGACACTCATCGTCGAAAGTTTGGAAAAGAAAAAACAACAACAGATAGAGGAGGATGATAGGTCTCGGGGACTCGGAATTTTGTAATGAATCGTATACATATATGTGAAATCCATCGTGGGTTCTCTCTATTGTTTTCTTCAATCGAAGTGACAAACTTCGCACAAAATTTTCCTTGCTACTGCTTATAAGACTTTCAGTTAATGAAAACTCTTTATATATATGGAGTTTGTATAAAGTATGTAGTCAACACTAACAGACAAACTTGCTAAGTTAAGATAAGTAAAAGCAGTTCCATCTTGAAGAAATTAAGGCTTTCCTTGCTGCATAGAGAATCGTATGCAAATTGTACGTTAAAATACTTAGCAGCTGTCGGCCATAGCTTTCCTTTCTTTCTATTTATTACTATTTTTTGTGAAAACAGAACGTTACCGCTATGGTTTATAGTTTGGATTTTCATAAATGTTTGCAAAGCATGCAATTTCCTTGATATTATGCTGTTCGTCGACGCCTCTGCTTTTAGCTTAACTCTGATCATTCTAGAGAAGGCTTTAGATATAGCCATGAAGCTGCATGTTCTTATTGCCATTAACATACGGTATATCCTCACTACTGCTGCCCTGAACATTATATCGGACTCATGTTCAGCATTGCAGATGTGTGCTCCCCTTTAAGCGGGGGATATTTCTCCCCTTCAATGTGGGGTGATCTCACAATCACTTCTAACGTTCGTCTCAAGTTCATTTTCGAAAAATATCGATCGGAAAGCCGATTTTTTGACCCTCCTCCCTCATAGGAAGATTACTACGAAAAGCCTTTGTATGTCAAAAAATCTACATTTTAATGTTTTATGAGGAAAATGCGTTCATAATAATAATTAAACACAAAAATTTACTGTGTCAAATTTGGACCGCATAGATCAACTTACACCCCTTATAAAAATCCTCATAAAAAAAGAGCCTTCATATGACAACGAAGTCTAATTAGTAGTACTTTGGGATGGAAATAAGCCGGGAATTATAAGATCTTGGAGTACGTCAATTCCCTAGTCAAGCCACTACGCATACAATGGCTCCCAGGGAACGTATGGTTACTTGGAAACAAGGCGTGATTATTAACACTTAATAACACAAAAATAAATGAAACATATAAGGCAAAGTGTTGTAAGGTATCCAAGAGCATCGGTGATGCCTAATCATATTGCTTTCAGTTGCATATAGTTAAGTGATCATCGCCAATTACTTGCAGTGTATAGAAAATATCAATTAAAAATTTTGGCAAACTTTTTTATCAAAGACGACACAACGAAAAATATAGTGTGGCCTCAAAGGTCCACTCAATACGAAAGTAACTTTTCTACTTTGTTTCATTGTTGTCCTCTTTTTACTAACTTTGATTAGCAGCTTATTTGTATATTTATTTATATTTATTTATATATATATATATATATATATATATATATATATTTGTTTTTTTTTTTTTTGTATTTACATACAAGCACACATTTATATATATATACTTTATATATGTTCGTATATAATATTTTTAAAACTTCTAAGAGAAGAGGAAAAGAGAAATTGTCCAAGTTTGATAATCATTTCTGTCTGTTTTTCGTAATATCCGAGTGCAAATAACGAAACATCTAATGTGAGGTGTCAATTGAAAAAGTTTAGTCTTGAGAATACTAAGGAGAATAGCATCTTTTTGTCTCTTTTATGACTATGCACTTGTTCTAGCAACTTTTTGTATTCAATTCTTTTGTCGACAATAATTCAATGTGAAACATGTTAGAACTCAAGTACGTGTGCATTACGTTGCAACAAAAAAAAAAAAGAAAAAAAAAGCAAATACTTTTTTTTCTATGGCTGTATATATAACATCTCGAACAAGATATCAATGTTTTTTTTTTTCTTTTCGTCCGCCTGTAGGTCTCTTGACAACGGAAAGTTTACCAATTTGCAAAACTAAGAAAACACTTAAAACAGTTATGTTTAATAAATCTGGCCAATAATTTCTGAAATTAAAAACGAATTCTTTTTTCCAAATTTCGTTTATGCTCATGAAAAAAGAGCGATATAATCATTTCACACGGTTGCTATACCATTTTGAAACCTTTTTTATAGAACAATTTGTCCCAAAGCAATCTTTCCATAATCACTCATCATTTGATCCACAACTACTTCCCTTGAGCAATGTTTTGAAATTTGAAAAACGAAAATACTCGCTGGGGTCTTTCCATAATTACTCATCATTTAATCCCCAACTACTTCCCTCAAGCAATGTTTACAGATTTCCAAAATGAAAATACACGGCCGGGGCAGATCTGAAAAATGCGGAGGCAACAATTCATATCTCAATTGATGCAAATTCGCCAACATAACCATGCACGCCTGGCGAATGTGACTGATGTGGACGTCGGTTTGAAAAACAGCTTTCTTTTGTCCGAATTTTTTTGGAAGATACATAGGTCCCCGCAACTTTGCATTTCGAGAATAATTTTTAGGATTTCTTTGATACTTTCTATTCCACTGCCTTCAGCATCATCGTTATCCGTACGTCCACGTTTAAAAACAGTCCACCATCAAAACGAAATTGTTGTGTTCGATGGAGAAAAGTTGTGGCAATGCTTTTCAAGCTAATGCTAATTTGAGGATTGACACTTTCTAAAACTGATATAAATTTTATAGTGTGAGCCTAAGGGAATTATTGACCGATAAACGTTTAACAAATTGTTTACCTCACTATATCACTCACTCTGCTTTTCTGCTCTATTATTACAACAAATTAATCTAACTCATAAAGAAAACATAATTCTAAGCAACCGACCACTTCCTTAGTTTGCTTCTTACTTTGCAAAGCTTATAAATTATGAAATTCATGAATGACATTTGCCTTAATGTGTTTGTGCATAACGCGTTACGCAAGTACGCACCCAGACCCAGTTATGCATACGGCTGTGTCTAGCCTTCTGTGTGCCTGCATATGCATACGTTGGAATAGATAATTTTGTCCTTGGGCTTTTAGAAATTCAATATATTATTTCTCGACTACATTAACATCATCATAAATACATATCATATAAATACGCATTAAAGATGTATATCTGAATTGTTGCGGTGATGTCGTTTCGTTCATCCATTTTTAAACCGCAAAATTCGTCTCGAAATTTTCCATTTTCTTGTAATAATAACTTTTTGGTCCTAACATTTACAAATAACTTTTTTAATTTTGAATAACTATCTATATAATCTGGCATAATAAAAGTAATAAAGTTCTTTACATATTTTAGGCT
Organism: Glossina fuscipes; assembly: GCF_014805625.2. Classification (NCBI taxonomy): domain Eukaryota; kingdom Metazoa; phylum Arthropoda; class Insecta; order Diptera; family Glossinidae; genus Glossina; species Glossina fuscipes. The sequence continues at coordinate 1,301,774 of NW_023998422.1, read as the reverse complement.
CTTTTATGTACTGCTAAAATAGTTTTAAAAGTCTCTCATTAGGCTCTGCCCACAGGGATGCTACCGACAAATCACAATTATACCAAATCCACTTTTCGCCACCATCGTCCGAAAGAACGGCGTTCTGGCTCGACTATGGGGCTTAGTACATCGTCTCGCCAGAAGTCTCCCATTACGAAAAAAATCGACGTCTGTTGCGATAGGATTGGGGTCCGAATGTCCGCCGCCATATCATGTATTATAATTATTCCGTTTTAGAGTTCCAATTGAAGCAATCTTATATTTTTTCCGATTGCAAACAAGAACCACTTCCAAATCATCTCCAACACTAGCGAGATATTTTTCTTACTTCTTATATTTTTATGATCTTTTTTTTGTTGAATTATACCAAAGGCTGTTTAAAAGTTTCCCTATTATTGGCTTGCTGCAGTAACAAAAAGCGAAGTTTAATAATAAAAAAAGAAGTCAGGTTGGTGACGTTAACCTTTTTTATGATTTCACCAAAGTTAATCTATGCTAATGGATCCATCATCGAGTCTATCTTCTTATTTTATCGTATTCATCTAGAAGAGATATTGGCAACGGACCGTCTGAATGGAAAAATCGCGTCACCATAATAGTTTTGCTGCGAACGAACTAGGGTGCGTTGACAATGAGATTGATTTTGTTATTGACTATGCCTCATAATTGTATGCCACAAGTCCGAATTGATTGGAGAACACGCTGGTATAAAATGCACCTATTTCTTAGATTAAGTTGAGATTAAGGAGGAATCAATCAGTAGACTCTTCTCTTCTTCTTTTTAAATCAAGTGTTTAGCATGACTTTGCCACGTTAACCTTTGGTCAAGCTGAGGTATTTTGACCAGCTGTTCATAGGAATATTATTGCCATTTAAAACTCGTAAAGGACGAAAACCCTTATAAAAAGTAAGCATTGTACGCGTAGATTGTCCCCCCCTTGCTTAAACATTGCATCTAAAACGAAATTTGTTGCTTGTAATAAAACATTCGCAGGTTCACAAAGAAGCAGTTAAGCTCGCTGTGTTAGCATCGTATGTCGCAGTTAAAACTGGCGGCCGAAAGGTTTCTTTAAGATAATGAGTATAGTTTTCCCTTTGCCCTCCATATCATTACTGCATCAACTTCTGGTTCTATCTCTTAAGGAAAGAATTCGTCTGATCGGTCCTTTATTACATTTGGCATTGGACAATACTGGTTGGAATCTTTTGTACACAGACGGCTCAAAATCTCCTGGTCTGCCTCCTGCTTGTGCGGTGGTAGATGCTACAGAACGGGTTCTTCTCAACCACATATTTCACGAAAGCACTTCAACTTTCATAACCGAAGCCAGAGCTATCCTTCACGCTGCCAACCTTGCCCATAAAAACAAACTCAAAACCGTCATTGTTACTGACAGTTTGTCTGTATTACAAGCTACCCGGAACCCTTCGACTTCGAGATGGAGCACCATCAACAAATTAAGGAATATAATTACTACATCCGACGGAAAAATTAAAATGTTATGGGTACCAAGTCACATCGGTTTACTGGGAAATGAGCAGGCTGATCGAGCGGCAAAGTATGCTGCTTCTGCTCCTCTAATTATGGATGATGTCATGGAAAAGTTCGATCTTCAAAGATACATTGGAAGAAAAGTTAAAGAGAAAATTGCAGAAGGAAATTTACAATACCATCATCAACACTACTCTTGCATTAACCCTCTATTAACTCCACCTCTATATCCAACAAATGTTGAGAAAACCAAGATCCAAACATTTTCGAGAATTCGCTTTGGTCATACAGTTGCAACTCACCAATGGATCCTGAAGAAGTCTTCTCCCCCAATCTGCTGTTGTGGACAAACTCTTACTATAAAGCACATTCTCTGCGACTACCTCAACTTTTCCTTGGCTAGAAGTATTGCACTTGGAACGATTAACCCTTTGAACATTCTACAATCAGCTTCAGAACAGAATATCAATTCAATATTTTACTTTATTAATACTACTAAGCTTATTATCTAATATCCATTTATTTAAATTAGAGCCGATAGCCTGTGTTGCTAGTGCTCAAAGTCTTTTTTTTAGTCTAAGAATTCAATTCATTAGTCTAAAATTAAAATAATAATAATAATACATTTGGTAGCAAAGTTCATCAAACATGCCTGAATTGATATAGATTTGAAAATTGTCCATTGGTTCCTTTCTTATTTCGGCTAGATGTGAACACATGTCGTTTGTAGTTCTATTCAAAGTTGCCATTATCTTCTTCATCTCTTTTTTTTTTTTTGATCACTTTGAGTTCTTCTCGATGCAGTCCCTAAAAGTCCCAACATTACTTCTTGAACTGATGACATTATGGTTAACGGAGAGATTATGAAAAGTAATCAATGGAGAGTTATCAGAAGTAAAATCATCATTGTGTAATTTAGCGGGGCTATCAGATTGATTTCTTTATTTCTTTTGTTTTTAACGATTATTTGTATTCTTATTATGTCACTATTGGTGAATCGTAGCTGGATTGGAAAATAGCTAGACAAGGCAATTATGGCACAGGAGTACGTTCATCACCTTTGCAGAAAACTTTTGTGTCTTATTTTAAACACAGCAAGCAGTTAAGCAATTGCATACTAGGCAAGTAGCATTAACTTTTTTTAGAAAAACTTAGGGACCCTTAAAAAAAGCACAATGCGATGACTGCATATGTGCCAGGTTCGGATTACTCGATGTATTGGTGATTGCATTTTCCCTATCTGTATGACATTTTGTGGATGTGAAATTGTTGCTCTTTTGGGGTAAACCTATTGTGCCACTGAGCCATTTTCGTACATTTCCACCAAAAATGAAGCACTGCTCAGCAAATGTATACCCTATCAGTACAAATAAGTAGTGATCGGAATGACTCAAAGTGCCCCGCCCTTCCCAATTGAGCGTGAATGTTATGTGAAAATTTTTCTTGCGTTGCGTTCTTTGGTACCCCGTTCGGTTGTTTGTTGTCTGATTTAATTCTTGTTAGCGGCGTTTGGTATGGGAATTTCCCCAGATTTTAAAGCCTAATAACAGATAACAGAGTTTTGGTCCCACCAAGTGTAAGCAATCGCCTTCTTACAAAAATTATTGCCGTCGAAGTGGACGATAGACCTGAACCTACCCATGAATTGATGCAAGTCTTGGATTCTCAAAATAAAACAGCGCTTCATCTCCAGCAACGATGCGATGCAAAAACGCCTTTGGCTGGGGGCAAAAAAACAACTGCTATGCGCGAATACTCTTTATTAGGCATAAAACAAGACATTTTCGTTGTTAACAAAAATATTTTTTCTCTTCGGTAAGTTTAGGTATTGACATCAAAGCTACAAAATAACAACTTGAGGGACGTATGAATTCTACACGGCAGCTAGATTCATGTACGCACAAATTTTAGTTTTATATTTACATGGCTGGCAGCTGAGCAGATAAATATTTGAGATATGGTTGTATTGATCAATCATAAATATATACACTACAGAATATTTTTGAAGAATTTAACATTACATAAGAATAAAATAAGGAAATAAAAGTTTCATTTAATAAGTGAGTAATAATTTTCCCAGTAAAACGTAATGAGAACTTTCAAGTTTAAATAATTATGGTGACATGTGGCTCATATGTGATTTAACGTAATAAGGACAAAAGCAACTAATGGTCAATTAGTGTTCATTTCACGAAAATTGAAACTTTCCATTTGTCTTAAGAGAAAAAAGAAAATTACTGCAGTGACAGTGTAAAGCAAAAAATAAAATGATGTGAAAGTTAGTTAATTAAATAACTGTGAACTTATATTTTTCGCTATCCGCTTTTGTAACCTACAGCACTTATGGCACAAAACTATATTAAGTTTTACGGATATGTGCAACATTCAGAAGGACTCGAGCTAAACCCACATTTAATTATACCGATCGATTTAGAAAATGCTTATCCGTCCATCCGTCCCGCTTGTGTTCTTTTGTTTGTCGCCATTTTTGATATATGAAAATAAAAAGTATACCAACATGTTCCAGGCCAAGGACCAACGCCTTTGAAAAAGGTTCGGATCACCCTACTTTTCCGACCATATTCCTTATTTATTTTTTTTTTGTTTCGAATGTTTCTATATTTATTGAATGTTCCTCTCTCTCTAAAAACTCTCTAATTAAAGCTTGGCGATGAATGCCATTGCGAATCGCGATACTTGAATTCACTTTTCATTTTGGTAAGCCTGCAGTGACTATCGACTTTAACCGAGCGTGTTTCTCCATTAAGAGAAGAGAACGAGCAAAAGGAATCGGATTGCTTAGGACTATAGTAACGTATAAGGTGGCACTTTCCTAAATTACTTCTGTTTTCACCGAAACTTTTAAGTTCTTGCACACATTTGAATAAGTGGTGTACTACGACGCGCTATATTATGATAATTCATACACAAGATCTTTGACTGTCTTCTTGGCAAAATGGCTGTACTCCATAATTGTACTCTGAAGGACAATATTGGCTTAACACCAGCATTACATAGATGTGTTTTATTATACGAAATCAAATTTCAGTTAAACGGCCATCATAATTTTTTATTGGGCATGGTCATTAAAATGCTCCTCGGTCTTCTATGAAGAACTTGTACATGAAGAAAATTATACCTTAATAGTAGTTTGAGATAAAAAATTTGACTGTCTCAATTTTGGGCAATCTCGACCTACTTTTTTGGGCTCTAGCCTATGTAAAGTTTTTACGAAAAGTGATTCTTTATAGGGCAGAAAAGCCTAAACTTTAATATGTTATGATTAATATTTAACCCACAATAGCAATTTGGCATAAAAAATTATATAAAAAGTACTTCAATTTTTGGAAGCTTTTGGGCACAACCATTCTATCGGAATACAAGACTTTGTTTGCAAAGAGTTCTAACTTTTCATATACAGTCCCATAACAGTATGTTCCTATAAGAACAGATAAAATTTTGTTAGATAATTTAATGTAGGGTATTTAAAAGTCGGCCTAGCCCGATTATAATTTTTTCACTTCTTTTGTAATTACAATTGTATAGCCAGCAAGTATATTTATGCGTAACGTATTGGACAAGACAAATGGATTAACGATGCTTAGGCTACTGACATCTCTTAACGCCTCTATTCATATTCAAGTTGATGATTTTCAATTTTGATTATTATTAGAATATTAGAAAGAGAATTTCTTAGAAAATCAACATTACTTTAAAAAAAAGTCAAAACACCTTAAATATATTCATAATATTATATTTAAGTCGTCTAAGCGTGAATTTATTTCAGTTTCAAGAGCGATAAAAATGATTATGAAAACGCAATATTTATGCTCAAGAGACATTGGACTTTAGTTTTCGTTTCTTTTTTGGAAGCTTTTTTCCCCCCCTTTTTTTTTTTTGGAAGGTTACACACAACAACAAAGCGATGCTTGAAATTTATTATTTGGCAAAACGCAATTTTAAATATCATTATATTTTCAATAACCTTTGAAAGCACAGCACGTAAGATGTGCATAAGATAGCATTTTTCTTATTTAAAATAATATCCTTTGTGTTAAAGCAGACAGAAAAAGAGAAAAGAAAATTGTATGTATATATTATATATAGTATTAAAATCCTAAGATGTTTTTTAAGTTAATAGAATTCTTTTTTTTTTTTTTTTTGCATTTATGCTTGAATAAACCATGC
>NW_023998422.1:1273659-1296063 GCF_014805625.2 Glossina fuscipes | reverse complement strand
TTAATGTACATAAATTTTAAACTAAATTACAACGTGCAGGTAATTTATAGAGTAATTTCTTCTCTACTTGCTATTATTTCGTGTTGTCTTTCTTCTTCTCCTTACTACTTACTTGTTGGCTAAGGCATTCGTTATCTCTAGAGATAGAGCCATAAAAACAAAAGCAACAAGCCCATTCTGAACGCGGAAATATTAATAAAAGTTCTCGCGAGTTGCAATGCATTTTTTCACTACGAACGCAACGGAAGACAGGTACGTTAATCATCCCTTTTAGCGATATAATAATCGTAGATGTTTAATAAGCGCCTAGCGATGTCGTAAAATATTAAAAAACCAAAATTTATTTCTTCATAAAAACTAAAGAATTACAAAATCTTTCAAATGCAATGAAAGTGGATATAATAATAATTAGATCGAGTCATAACTAACTTCCGGTGCTGGTAGGTAGGATATATTGTTCATATCCTACTATATAAATGAGTACTCAGTTAGTCTTCTGTCAAATGTTTTATTTGGTGCATGGACTACCTATGACAATATCGTCTCAGTGGCTTAAGATGACTATTAACTACCTTATCAGATCCGAAGGCAAAACCATAGCAAGAAGATTTTAGAGTGTGTACGACGCGATTCTCGAGACATAATTCATTACAAGCTCCTCAAATAGAATTTAATGATACCTGCGATTTTTATAATTGTTGGAAAATGATGCCGCCGGACGATCAAAATGAAGAAATTTTTTGAGAAAAAAATATCTACTGAGATTTAGCAGACGGATTCTCTCGAAATACTCACTCTATCACATTATCACTTTTAACACTTAGTGATAGTTTTCCACAGACGCGGATCATTTCGTTAAAGCAATTCATATGCGCCAAACGCAAAGCATGATACTTTCCCAGAAAGGGTTTAGTTTCGCAATCAATGGACTAGCATAACGACCCCTTTCAATCTATGATTTTGGAATTTTTAAAGCACTTACATTATTCGTCGCTCCCTACCGTAAAAATTATGATCTTCCTCTTTCATGAGTTCTCGGTTGCCTATATGCCCCTTATTTAGTTCTCTGAATCTTAATTTTCCTGATTTTTGTTTCTTTCCCATGATACCATATATGTATGATGTTCATCTGCTATGATAGCATACTTAGAAAGAGTTGCATCGTGAAAGCATGCAGCCAAGAATTTTATTATGCTCAACGCCTTGAGGTGTGTTTATTCCTACGTCGTGTACTTCTAGGTAACAAGTGGTCTTCATTAACTACAGAGCTTCCCGACTCTAAGAACAATCATTGGAAAATCGTTGAAAGACGATTATATGAAGAAAAAAAAAAAAACAAATTCATATGAAGAAGAAAAAATAAATTCTGATAGCTCTTAAGCTCATGTTATTTCTTAGTCATATAATCGGCAAATAAAAAGAGGCAGAATACTCTGTCTCCGAGTCAGTTTAGAAGTAAATTTTCTCTATATGAATATGTGCATGTACATGTGTTTAACTTGCTCTTCTCTATTTTTATTTCTGTTACAATTCGAATATTTACTTAGTAAATACCAGAAAGTATCCTTGAATTTCTTTTGTTCCATACGGTAATGTTACAATTGTTGATCTCAAAAAATAAAAAAAACCGTTATTTTTACTGAGGACAAAAAATTTAACGAATAATTTTCCATGTTTGTTTTCCTTTCATGTATTGTACGTAGATGGAGTAGGTTTCTTCTGTCTTCTTCTATTATTAACATACGGTGCACTACGTACGAAAGTAACTTTTTTTATAGACATTTCGTTTTTTATTGTTGCTTTTTTTTGTTTTTTTTTTTTTTTTTTTTTTGGTTTTTTAACATTATTTTTGTTTGGTTATACATGTGAACTAATTTTCAGTCTAAGCACGTAAATTGTATAAAAACTTGGAAAATGTTTTGCAGAGAAAACAATTATGCCTAGAATGACAGCAAAAGCCCTACACCTCGTTGTACAACTTTTTGAAAGTTTTCAAATCATTTCACACAAAAAAAAAAGACTTTTATTATTATTTTCTTCTTTTCGAAATGAATGTGAAGGAAAAAATTTGTTCGCCTTTGGTTTTTTCTTTTGAGCTCATTAAAAATTTATTTCAATAAGCCCTCGTCTATTATGTACGTAATCCTTTAATTGAGGCCCTTTATGATGAATGCGTACTTATTGATTTTACAAACAGAGGATTAACACCTCTTCGTCTTTGCGTTGTGGTGGTCTGTCTCATGGAAACAACGTGTATTCGTCTTCTTTCGTAGGCTTATATTAAATACGATATTTCGAAGCAATAGTCTCGCATACGATAAAACTCTTCGATATCAATTACAACTAAGCCAATCGAAGAATTTTTTCAAGAATATATCCATCGTGTAAAAAGAGAATTTTATTAAAAAAAAGCTACGAAATTACGAAAACCACAAATAATATAAAAAAAAGCCTTGTGACTTGCGATGACTCAGAGCACGCTCCTTAGTGTCTGAAATTGCCAGAGCACGCAGTCTTCCGAATTTTATCGCTTGGAGAATGTGTAGTAAAAACTATATAGATGTGCATGCGCTTTTGCCTGTACGTCTATTTGGTTCCCTTCCGTGATTTGAAAACCCTGTTATTAAACGGGGAAACGGTTGTATATTTTTCAAAAATTTACCTTAAAATGCTTTGAGCTTTCTAGAGAGGAGAAAAATGCATTCGAAAAGAGTGCTTTAAAAATCCTATTGACAAGTTGCAGGCTTAAGTCCTGACTTTTGCTTTGTTTAATGTTTTTAGAAAGCGTTTATGTTCATTTCAAAGCGTTTTCTTATAAAAAAGCGTACATTTTTGCTGATTCAAAACGAGCGGGGAATAGGTATTAGCTTGAGAGCGGTTCAAAACAATTTAGTGGCTCTCCTAAGAATTGCAATGTTTGGGATGAAATTTAATGGTGTAAAAAGAAATGCGGGAAAGCCACTAACCGTTCTCCTTAACGGATCAAATAGTTAGCACCAGTCTGTGATTGGATGTGGAAGTCTCCTGCGCCCGCATAGATTAGAAGATTAAATATAGCTTCGTAAGCCCCAAGTGAATCTGTATGAAAGTACATATGAAATGATATAAGAAAAAGAAATTGTATCTTTTATCTAAACCTTCTGGCAAATATCTACGTTAACAACAGTCGCCCAACGCAAAGTAGTTTATTTACAAATATGATGAGGAAAGAATATATATCACCTTATATCACGCGAATATATATGGCAATGCTTTTCCAATTGGATAGGAAAGACAAATATAAAGACTTTATATTTTTAAAACTTGGTACCTTAGCTTAATAAACATGCTATGGAATAATAGTCGAATTTGAAACTGTAACGCGACCAAATTGCAAAATGTCGCCCATTTACACTAACGCTACAGCAATCCATGGGAAAACAAGCAATTCTTCGATTGATACACGGAGCAAAAACGACGCGCTCTAGAATAGAAACTCCGAAGGAAGCAAGTGAGAATGAATCTTAAAACGTGGGCAGGCGGTTTTATGGTCCTAACACTTTTCAAAATTTTGAAAGGGGTTTCTCACGAAACCCGTGTTATCATAAGATGATATCCTAGAGAAGTACGTAATAGCCCTTCTCCTAATTTAATTCCTAAATTTTTTATTAACAAAAGTTTGACTTTTTTTATTCACCACCTGCCTTGCATCCCAAAAAAAATGTCACTTCTGTTCTTTAGGCTGTCATAGCGGCTCCCTTCTTAATCCCTGGCCTACGCCATATATTTTTTTACCACATTTTGTCGTTCTTCTTTATTTGATCGACGCTGATGGACAACAACATACTGAATAATAAGGGTCCATTAAGTTTGCCTTCCATTTGCAACCTGCAGAAAGACACCTCTGAGCTTAAATGTCTGCTTAGAGTATCCCACTGTATGTTTTAGTTGGGATGAAGAAAACAATCGCAATCTGTAAGCAGACTTCAAGACTGAAGCTTGGAAAACATATTGATGAAATGTTAAATTTCAGTAAAAGAATCGGGGTGATTGGCTACGATAGACAAGAACCTTCAACTTTTCTTAAGATAGTTTAAATTTTCCAATTATGGAATCTGCTAGTCAGACGAAGAAAGTATATGTGCATGTTCAACATTCGATTGAAATGAATACAGATTTTTAACGTTTCTTTTTTCGTCGGAATTATATAGTTATGCGTAAAAACTGCGAAAAATAATAATTTCATTATTTTTATACGAAAACAAGGCAAACTGAAAACTTGCAATTTAATTGCTATGTAATAATGTAGATTAACTTTTACGCTTGTTTAAAATAAATTCACAGAATAAGTTTCAGCAAGCCATGCCGTGGATATGTGTCATCAACATTACAGTTCACAGTTCATCAATGTTACATAGTCGCACACAAACAGAATGGTAACTACTTAAAACTTGTGAAATTTTTCCTTGCGTATATGAAACGTTTAACACCTATACCACAACAACCATTGAATGCTACAGGTAAATATTATTTAATAAAGTTGTTTTTTAAGAACGTCCCCTATCGAACGTCACCAAACTTTAGCTAATATCTTTACCAATAACTTTATTTAGTCAGACTCTCCCGGATTGTGTAACATATGATTTTTGCAACCATGTATCGAGTTGCTAAGTTCAATGACGACCTTTAGTGATCAGATGGAAGAAATCTGCATTGTGACGTTTTTTACAAGTGCAACCCTGTAGGAGGTTGCTAAGTTTAATGGCGACCTTTACTGATCGTATGGAAGGAAACTGGTATGCCTGTAATATTGGCATTACTGGGGAGTTTGTTAGTGGATGAACAACGAAAATAGAATGGAGAGGTATAAAAAAGAAAAAGAATGTGGACTGCGGAAATATTTGATTTGTTTTCGTCATAAACAACTATCTATATGATCCAAATTCCCTAGGGTTAATTTTTTTTGCTAAATTGCTGCTATGGACAATTTTCATCGTAAAAACTTAAAACGAGCTTCCTATTCATGGAATAGGATCTAAGAAATAGATCAATGTAGTTCAAATTTGTTTTCATGGAATGGATCCAACTGGTTTAAACGTGGTCCACTTCATTTTTAGGCCAAATTAGTATTGTGGACAAATTCGCTTCATAAAATACTGCAAATTTAATCTTCTTCGCATACACGGAGGCACTTAAGAATCCCTTGAGATCCAAGAAATAGATCTATGTGGGACAAATTCAATTCATTGGTTTCTATGTGAAATTACTATTGTAGACCAATTTTCCGATGAACTATTGAAAACTGAAGCTTTTCACCACATCGAGGTTCAGTTTTCGTAGAATCATTTATTTGGAAGAAGGTTGAAAAAATTGGCCTTTCCGATTCCAGAACAATTTAAAATGCCAAAACAATATTATTGAAGGCTGTTTCTCGAGAAATATGCAACTTTCTTTCATAATTCAAACTGAGATGTTGTATGGAGAGCGGTCGAAAAAGTGGCGCTATCTGAACCGTTCGTCCGCGGGCCGAAGCAGGACAAGTAAGCTTAGAGAAGCTTAGATCGATTCAGAAAATGATCCGCAATCGATCGGTATAATACAAGATGAGTTTATATTAAGTCCACCTGGACACAAAGTATGCCACAAGTGAAGTACGACATAAAGAAGGCTGTGGTAAACAGTCAAATAAGGGGTAAACCACTGAGCATATATATATATATCTAAGAGAATGTTACTAACATTAATTATTCCTTTAGTTAGTTAGTATACGTTTTCATTTTCTTTTTAAAAAGAAATAATTAAGAAGGAAGAGATTATCTTTATTCAAAATTTACTATGTAATGTAATAAACACTAAATATGCCAACTCATCAAAGTGGTAGTATAATAATACTACCGTTTATTTAAAAGAAAGGTATAAATGAAATTTATTTACAAGCAACAAACTAACTTCAATTATTCACAAAACAACAACCAAAGAACAGAACTCAATATGAAATTTGAAAAACCAGCAAAAACAAAAATTTCCACTTTTATGTCAATTTTATAAAAAAGTAAAGTTTGGAAGTAAGATGACAAGATGACACCAAACCTACCATAAAAAAAGATCATTTAATTTTCAGAATTTGGCGGCAAAAGTAATCGCTCAGTAATGGCTGGGCACGGCATTCCAAATTGCGGGAAAAGTTTGAATTGAATGATGCAATTTGCTTGATCATCCCGTCTTCCCTGTCGATTCCTACGAAACTGAATCTTTATATTATAACAACCAAAAACACTATAGTGGAGCACAACCCACTATCCAATACTATCCACTACTCTGCTTAACACAGTTATTCATACAACTACTTCACAAAAAGTATTATTGGGGATATGATCGGAAATGTGCTCCGTTCTGAACCACTTTCAATTGCGTTTATCCCTATCTACAAAATTTCTTCAATATTGTGACCTAGAGAAAACAACACGCGTAGACGGACTGACACAATCATACTAGTAACAAAAGGCGAATCTAACTCAAGTGCAAACTTTATATACAATATTTCATGGTGAAAATTGACCTATAAAGCAAATTTGACGCACCAATTCAACTTAACAAATTTGGACCAAGTAATGCTATGTTTTCGATTCCATTTATATAAAGGTGCTTAACGAAGCATAAGCCTTTGCAAGCTACAAATGTTTAATTATTGATGTATTATGATGAAAATTAGTTCGTGAGAGTAAAACTTAACTGCATCGAACTTGGATCGGATAGATCTATTTTTCGGACGCCTACGTCTATAAGTATTGGGATGAAATATTAAGCTTTATCAACCATTATATCAAAAAAATCTAAATTTTAATATTTTATGATGAAAATTTATCCCTAATAGCAGTTTAACGTAAAAATCGATTGGACCGAATTTGAACCACAAGACCGCCATTCTATATATGGAGGTTCTTACGAATGCGACGCGCTTTAGCAAAGTTAGTATTTAATATTTTATGTTTACAATTGGCCCATAATGGCATTGTAACATAAAAATTAACCGTAGGGAATTTGGATCACGAAAGTCTATTGTTTAAACTCCACCATTATGTATAGGCTTTCACGAAAAACAAGCACTTCAATGGCGACAAAGCCTTATTCTTAGCTCTTCATGGCAGAAACAACTAAAAAATAATAAAAGCTTTGACAAGCGTATAAGTTTGCTAAATTTTGACCACGTTAGTTGATGAATTGTACATCCTGGAATATGAGTACTTTCATGAGAAGTATGTCTTTGCGTAAAAATAATCTATTATTTTTCAAAATAAATAAATGGCTGTATTAGCTCAAGTGGTCTGCCTTGTCCAAATATAAAGTTCTTACTTATCTCCTAACGAAAATCATTGGCTTAAAGGATAATGATCTTTGATTGAGTGCGCTATGTAGAGTGTTATTAACACCTGTAAGCATTATCAACATAGGCCAATTAAGAGAGTGTCGATCCGGCTACAGCAAAAGGTTTAATTTCAATTCCCTTTTTTTCATTACTTTTAAATTGCGTCGCAAAAATTTAGCAGAACGAGTGTACTCGCCACACATAGGGTATGTGTAATATGAAATTACGTTACGATGAAATAACTTGACAAAATGACACGCACACATTCTAAAAAACATTATTGTGGCAAATACAAATTCATAACGATAAAATTTTATGAGCAAATCCGACAAGGACGGATAGATGGATCATAACGTACAGATTCGTTACACATAGTTAATTGGTTAATGAGCCGAGACCGCGGTCCTTCTTCTAACTCGACGCTTCTCTCTTAATTTTCTAGATGACTTTGCTGGATATTTGAATGATTGTGTCATTCTGCGCGTATGGTTTTGTATTAAACGATGCTAATAAAATCCTTCGATGATTAAATAATATTATGAACAATTTTAATGTTCAATTGTCCAACCTCGCCCAATGTTCCCATTACAGATCTGATCAATCTGACATGAATAAAACATTAGCAACGGACTTTCCACATTTAAACTTAATATGCGTACGGTGGATAGATGGACGAACCGATGAAATTTCAGCCAAAAGGATTTAGTGAAGTTGATAATAAGATTTTATAAGAGCTGTTTAGGAAGAATAGCAAAATAAGTTATCTTCCCAGTCGTAAGTACTATAGTTAAATTGACAGGTTAAGTTAATGAAAGTATCACTTGTCATTGTTTATTTATGATTTCATTATAGTGTTGTATTTATTATATCACATTTGTTTCTTAATATATTTTAATTAATTACCTTTTTTATATTCATTTTATGTATAACCTGTCATTATTTCATATACATTTTAATTAAGTTCCGGAAAATGCATTATAATCATATAATTGCACAAAAAATACATGTAAGACACGTAATGGCTTTAATATGTTTACTACAAAATAATATAGAAGCCGACAAATACTTTAATTAAAGTACTATACGAAATTAGACTAAAGTATTTCTAATTTGATCCGTTAAAGAAAATTAAAAATACACTAACATTTTAAACCAATTAGTTTCATTATTCGATTCAACTTTTTTTGGCTATCTCGAAGGGTCTTTTCCTGATCGTAAGCATTTCCCATGCATGTTGATGCCTTGTATTTCCCATTAATATCCGTGATTCAACCCGAGTGCAATTCTTCCCTTATAAAACATCGTAAAAAACGATATAGACTGTTTAAGTATCTCGTTAGACTATGGTAAGTAACGAGACAGCACGCTTTCCATTTACTTGATATTCAATAAGTCCGTCCACATAAATCTAGGTTACATCTTAAAGGGTCAAGAGTTGAAAACTGAAAAATAAATCAAAATTGATCTCAAAATGATAAAATAATGAATCCTTAAAAAAGAATGCGCAACTGCTGTACGGTCATGGCTGCTTTGAAGCTTGCTTTATACAAAAATTCCATCTACATAAATCTGGACTACATCTTAAAGGGTCAAAAGTCAAAGCTGGATAAATAAAAATAGAATAATCAATACTCAAAGAAGACTGCCCAACAGCTTTATACATAAAAGATTTAAGGTGAAAAGTAGCTTTGCAGCAATCTGCGTTGAGAATGCAAAAAATGTGTTTTTTCCTTGTCCAAAGATAGGCAATTGGTATTCCGAAAAAGATTTCTGCTTGTCAATATCTTGGCATAGAATTTGCCCGATGAATTGAAATGAATATTTATCGCAATCATTCTTCGAGGACAAAATCCAAACGACCGGCGAGTATTCTTTTCTATGGAGGAATGTCGTATGGGTTCGCTAATTGTAGCTGGCAGGTTTTGGCAGGTTAAAGAGTCGCACTTTAGTTCTTGATGATTTTCTCTTATATCAAAAACTATTAATTAATAAAACGCTCAGCACACCAATATGGCAACTCTCTTCTATTCCCGAAACTTTAAGCAGTCTTGTCAAGCTAATTTTCGATACAGCCAATAATCCTTGTTTTTTCATTGGGGGGCGACAAATTTTTATATCTATTTAATACATGCCTATACATTACTGTTTTCTTTTTTTTTTTTTTTATTAAAACTGTAGTCGATAACTTTTCCTACCTCTCCAGCAGTAAATAAATTCTCTATTGAAACTTTCCGCAAATGAAATCTACTTCTTTTTTATATGAGTATAAGAAGGTAAGATAATGCTTCATGCAAAGGAGATTTCCGGCAATTGCCTTGACTTGTGCGAACTACACTCGAAACTATATAAGCCCTTTATATATATGTAAATTGGCGATGCTGAGCTCTTGTCCTGCATAACACAATATTTTCGTACCAAATAAATGAGAAAATATATACTCAACTATGTCTGAACCTTCTAGCCCTATTGCCTTTAAAATAAAATATATATATATGTTTTCCTTGTTTTAGTTTATAAGCAAAAAAAAAAAAATCCTACTTTATTTTGCTTTTGCAAAAAGAGAGATTTTTCCACTGATTTCGCACATTTTTGCTACAACAATGTTCAAAACGTTGTCGATTTGAAACCCATACGATTTACTACAGGCGGACAGACGGATAAATGGATGTGCTTAAATCGATTCAGATTTCGATATTTATTAAGAGCATATATATTCTATAGGTTGTCTGAAGCTTCCTCAATATACTCTCATCCGTAGGTGGTGGGTATCAAAAGTAGGCTGGACTTGCATCTAATTCCTTTCTGCTTGTAATAATAATAAATGCATCATCATTTAAAGTAAAAAATTAGAATTTTGCAATTTTTTACTTCTCTTAAAAATACAACAATTTTTATTTTATTTTAAGTACGTTTTCTACATATTATATTACCTATAGCTATAAATGTTTATGCATTTATTTTTATAACTTTTATAGCCTTCTCTTTAAGGCTACATAAGTGAACACTATCGATTTTGTATATATGTGCGCAGGTGAGCCTATGTACATATTCAAATTTTATAGATTCTATTCCATTTATTCCTTACCCAATAAATTATTAAACAACGTTAAGTGGTTTAATACTTATGTAAGTTATGGTTCAGTTTGGTCCGCACAGTATGGGATTTACTTAATATAACTTGATTGAGATGATTTGTTAAATACTCGCTTAAAAAACAGACTAAAGTACAGAACTAACTAACTACTGCTACTACCCTAAACCGATATAATGGCTTTAAAATAAATATCCGTAGATGGATATAATACAATACATCGGTGCGACACATAAATGTCAACTTTCAACCAAAAATCTATTTTATTGTTGTTATTTACAAAAGTTAAACTCAGGTAAACATCAGGTAAATTTCATGACATTTCGATTGATTGTTTATGAGTTGCAATAAGTTTAGTGACGCTGTGTTTGTAAATTTCAAAACAATAGTAAAATTTTTATGTTTAATATCAACAAAACATGTTTTTTTAATCGGAAAAAATATCATTCACACTTAAAAAAAATCATTGAAGAGCAGAACTTCTCGGTGGTTTGGTGACTTTAAACGACTTAGGGACGCCGATCAGTCACAGCCAAAAGAGGCGATTGCATCAGAGGAATCTATAAAAGTAAGGTTGCAAAAAATAGCTGACAAATGTCTAAAATCATTGTAATCAAATCTATGAAAATTTGGACATCAGGAAGCAGCTTTCCAAATAGGTTGCTCCATTCGCTCCCAATAGATAAAAGACATTAATATTCAGCTCGAAGATTGCAATGCAAAAATTACAGTTAAAATTTTTGCCATATGATCTTCACATCTGGCCATCAGCTAGTTTGCAAATCTTGAAGGGATGCGCAAAGCAAACGATACGGTCACTGGGGATATTGAAATATCCTTTGGCGATCTCGGAAAATCGCTCTTTAGAAAAGGCTTCGAAATGGGAAAAAACTGTTGGACTGACTGTATCTCTCTTGAAGTAAACTATTCTGGTAAAGAATTATACCGAAAAAAAAAAAACCTAATTTAGTCCCGAGAATTATTGATCGATGTAGTAAAAAAAAAGCATATGAAAAAAACGACAGCAATTATGTGTCACCTGATGTAAAACAAAAACACCCGGTAATTTAAAACAAATATTTTCAAAATCGTTCCCATTAAAAATATTTATACTAATATAAAGGGAACAGCATGAAGTGCATGAATACGTACGTACACTTTAAATTGAGAAAAATAAAAGTATGTTGAGTGCTTGTATGAAGGGTCGAAAAAATTTTTAATATAAACATTTGAGAGAAATTTTTATGGGCAAAGTCTACAATTAAACAGCCTCTACCTAATTCATTCATATTTGTGATAATGCGCTAATAACTATACCTTATGTACATGCGAAGGCTTGCCTTTCATGAAAGCGTAAACTGACATGGTCCAAGTTTCTCTCTTAAAGATTTTGTGGTACACCAATTATTGCCCAAATAAGTGTTTGATTAGAATTTATTTTCAACTGGTAGCAAAGAAACAATCGGGTCCCACACTAGATTCTCGAGTACGAGAAATGAAAATTGCTTCCGTAAAAACACTGATTCGACATAGAAACAATATTAAAGGTGTTATGCCAATATCAAAAGTATCGTTGGTGGATATACTCAACCAATATATTCTAAAAGCTAGCAGAGATGTAGCTTTATGGAAGGATTGTTCAATTTATGATGGAAAGCAAGATTTTCATGTCTCATATTTCTGTTAAAGGTGTGAAGATAAACTCAAATTTAATTAGAAAGGACATCTACCATATCCCTAAACAGAACTCTGTAAACGCCGTAACAGAGCTATGGTAAATATATTGGAAGCCTACCAATCTATAAATCTATATGAAAAAACTTTTACAACAAACTAAAGAAATTCGAATTCCGGTTAAAGGAAATATTTTTAGCAATTTTTTAAAAGTACCTTACTGTACATTATTAGAAGAAAACAAACTTAGTTTCTTTCTTAACAGACTCAAATTCGTTTGTCTTCTTCTATTAACATAAAAAAAGCAAACTTAGTTACTTTTTTAACAGATTCGAATCGGTTTTTTTCGTTAATGCCAGTGAGGTACGTGTTTTTTGCTAAATATGTAATTTTTAAAAAATTGTTACAAATAGTTCCCGAAAGAAAAGTTTAAGTTTTTTTTAGTTATTCGACAAATATTTTTACATAGATTCTGATAACATAGGTGACTGACATATAGGTGACATTTTCTAGTTCTAGGTCGCACTAGAGTCTGAACCTTGGGTTTTTTTCCACACCCATATTTTGCCAACACATCCAATTTCCAAAAATTGTTAAAAATAATTCCTATAAGCAGAATTCGAATTTGTTCACCTTGTTTCAAAGGTATTTTCACCCATGACACCATGAGATGTCCACAAATATATTTTGCTTTTCTTTAATAGAGACGAGGTAGGCTTCCAAATCCAACTCTAAATATTTGCCAGATCTCTAATCAGGGATATGGTACGTGTCTCGACTAATTAAATTCGAATTTATCTTCACATCATTTTTTGTGTTTCAGAATAATGAAAATTCCCAAAAAGGCACGGGCTGATGGATGAGCATAGCTAAATGTTTCAGCCGAGCTACAATACGTTCTCCGTTAATATGTACTTAGTACATATTGAAAACGGTTACATGCTTTTTCTTCGTTTTTTGTCGTTCACTTATTTATTTTTGCTTGTATTTCCTACATTTTGATTTAGTTTTAGGAATTTCTCTTTCGCGGTACGTGTTAGCATTTTTCTAGTTCAAATGATAGTACACACGTCCGACGTAGGATTATATTGTAAATATTTTCCTTTTAACAAAACGATGGATTTGTTAGGACGCAGAGTTTCTTCAATGAAAAAAACCGCAATGATCCCGAATGTTTTCCAAAGAATTTTCTTTTCGTTAACTTAATCAATATGTATGTACGATGTATGTAGTTTTAATTAGTTAATGATATGTCAGTGAATCGAAAAAGTCGTTGTCGCCTTTGCCAAGAGATTGTCGAAACAGTTCAGTTATTTATATGCTGGAAAACGCTTATATATTGCTGGCTTTGATAACCAGTTCTTGTCCAGTCACCATATTATGAATGAATTAGTTAAAATTTATTTCTTAATATTAAGAAAACATGGGTTGGGCTGGAATTCTCGTGTATCACTTTCAGCATACGAATTAAAATGAGATATGGCTTATTATGTCCATCACCGAGGGATGAGGGGTATATTCATTCTGTCAAAACGTTTGCAATGCCCAAAACGAAGCATCAGAAAACCCTCAAAGTATATATATTCTTGATCAGCATCAAATTCTCTCTGTCCGTTTGTATAAGGTTTATTGTAAACATTGTCCTGCCCATAAAAAGGAAACTATTGACTTCAAATTTACCAGAAATATTAAAAGTTCTTGCACACAGGTTGGTCCTGAAAATGGAGCAAATCTCTTAACGGATACGCCCACAGTACCATGTAAACTGAAACTTTGTTTTTCAAACAGTATAAAAATTGTTTTTTTTTTACTTACTTATAAACTGAGGCAGATAAATGTATAAAAATTTGAACGCATATTGTGAAGGCTATCCTGTAGTAACTTTATAAAAATGGAAAAATTTGACCATGACTACACGATAGTAACGATTTAATTTTTTTTCAATACCTTTATACAGCGCAGAAACTTAGCCAGTTTTAATTTTCGAACGTATCTAACCATGTCCGTCTGTCCCTCTGTCAATCTGTCAAAGAATTGCAAAAGAATTTTGAAGTAATCTAAACATTTCTAAACACACGCCTACAACTCCCACACGCCTACGCGACAAACACCTTTGTTCTGAAAAAAGGAAAAATCGATCCCGTCTATCTCTTCTTTTACTTTTTTTTTCATTTTTTAGCATAACGATGATGGGTGTAAAAGATTCGGTCAAGACCGGATACAATTTTCTTACTTCTTTTGTCTACAGTCAAAGTAATACAGTGTAATATCTATCCGCTAGAAGATATTTTCTTTGCCACGTCTTTACAGATTCTCGAAGTACGACATTTCAATAAAACTGTCACGGTACGCAATGGTCTGCAATACCACTTTTCTAGCCAAAAAACTCAATTTCCCAAATTTATTATTGGAGGTACTTCAAACCGAGAGAAACATTATAATCTCGTTGTTTTAACACACGATCTACCCTTACACAACAAGTCGTCTAGATGGAAATTGTTTGATGCATTTGCAACCAGACTTGCATTCGTCGTTTTTTAATGCTTTCTTCAATCAATTGATCCAGCAGAAAGGAAAACGTGTAAAATGGTGAAGGTAACTACACCAATTTTATTATAAAAAAAATATCCAAAACTTAAATACTATGAAAAATAAAATCATTTTTCCCATAAGTTTTTTTATATATTGGGAATTTATTTTATTTGCTAAAAATTTCTGTTTCACTTTGCTAACCATAACATCAAAAACCGAAATTACCTTGCAGTGTGTACTTGTTGGATATGTTCATTTCGATTTGCCATTTTTTTGCGGTTTGTAAGAAAAAACTCTTTCTCTAGATATAAAATTCAGGAATTTTTGATAAACAATTGAATACAAATTTAAGCTTGAAATCTAATATTTGAATAAGATTGGGTGTATATTGTGTTTAATTTTAGAATTAAAATTTATAAAAAAAAAACATTTTTTTTTTATATATTATTCCAAGGACTAAGGCGGTATACTCGCTTCGTCATAATGCTTGCAACACCCGAAAGGGAGCTTGAGAGATTCTGACCATCATGAAATTCTGAACTGATCAAGTCATGTATGTCCGTCTATGCGGCTGTGCAGCAAAATGAAAATATTGACTTCAAATTTGTTAGCGACTTTGGAAGTCTTTGCCTGCTGCTTTGGCATTAAAACTGGTCAGAGCAGGAGCCCGCAGTCGAGCATAAACTGAACGCAACTCACTACTCTTTGCAGTCTTTACCTGCAAAAGTGGAAAAAAGTCGGTCATACCCACACAAAGTTACAAGTTTTATTTTTTTGAATAAGGGAACCTTCAAAAGTATTTTGTGCACTCTTCAAATGAAGATAAATTATCTGCCTAAGAAACAGAGTTGACTGTAAAATAAATATCGTATATGCCACGATGTGGTGGATTAATTTTTCCTTAGTAATACCAGCATTATGGGTATCAAATAATATGGAAAAGGAGAGTAGAAGACGACAAATAAAAA
Source organism: Glossina fuscipes (assembly GCF_014805625.2). Taxonomy (NCBI): domain Eukaryota; kingdom Metazoa; phylum Arthropoda; class Insecta; order Diptera; family Glossinidae; genus Glossina; species Glossina fuscipes. The sequence goes on along the minus strand of NW_023998422.1, from coordinate 1,280,453 downwards.
GACGTGGAGAGTAGAAGGCGAAAAGATAAGTTTACTAATTATAAATTTATTGTGTGGTGGACATCACAACGAGATTTCTCTTAATAACTTTTTTTACATTTTAGTGAAGTAAAAAATGAAAGAGTGGTAGGTAAGTGAGATTCGGTCCCAGATGAATATAACTTTCTTATTTGTTTTAATTTTAAATTAAAATGTACTACCAATTTAAGTTTTGCTCAAACAACGTTGTTATTTTGATTTTTTAATAATTTTGGCCAAAAACGTGGTAGTTCGAACTATAGCGCATAGTGCATTTATGCGCTAATCACCAATATTCATAATTCATTCCGTGTTCCCTATAATTCGTGTATCATATATATTTACGATCCGCATATTCATTCTCTTAATTATATAAAAAGCATTACTTTACGTCAATAGCCTAACTCTGGCTGCAAAAATACATACATACTATTTTTGAGTAACATTTTAAATTTGCCCATCTTCTCATACATAATGTGTGTGTATATATATTTCCCGTACTACAATAGACAATCCTTTTTGTTTGAGAGAACCTTCTTACAATCATCATATGTTGAATTTTTATATTTTATTAATGAGATCATTTATATTCGCATTGTATTTTTCAGTGATCTATTGTATTATAGTTCATTATATTTCTCTTCTTGTGCTTTCGTCATTGTTTCCATGGTTGCTGTTTATTTTGTATTGTTTTATTCTGGGTTATTTCTTCTACTTATTTCTTATAGCCAATAACGTTTATATGAAAATGATGGAAAAAATAATAAAATGAATCACTTAACTAATTCAATGTCCTTTGATATATCTTTGATCTCTTTTCTACTTTCTTGTGGGTGTGATAAGCGGTCACATATTTTCTCGTTTTCTCTTCTTTTTTTTTAAATGATTTACATATCGAATTCAGCTATCATAAAGTAACCGAAAAAAAAATTCTTATGCTAAACGTTGGGACTTAACTTTTATAACATCCTTGTGCAAACAGAAAGAGAAGTGAAAAAAAGGGGCAAACATCTAGCAGCCGGTGTAGATTCGAACTAGGAGTAAATCACAGAACTTGTTTAGTTTAATTTGCACAACGGAATGAATATGTACAATTACGGGTCAACTAAGTGATTTGACGTTAAAATTTAAAACAAACACACCCGTAAGCTGTACGTATTACCACAGCATAGAAAAATGTTCTGCCTACAATTACGTAATATTCTCGATAAGTGCAATAAAGTGTTGTAGTATTTTCTCCTTCGTGGCCTTTTTTTCTTTCTATTTCTCTGATTTTGTTTAATTCTTACTCGATTTTGCGTTTATTTTATATTGCATATAAAAATAAATTCTGAGTAGATGCGATGGGACCCACCGCTGCATAATAAAAATGAAGATTAAGTTTTTAAATCTGTTACGTAATCTTTGAAAGTTTTGTCTTGATTTTTAATTATAGCGCCACTGTAAAGAACACACATTCACTCAGTGCATCCCATTCCCTATTTCAATCACTTATTTATGCTTTTTAAAAATTAGAGGATAACTTTTCACTGTGAGCGACCACATCTAACGAAGAGATGTCTTTCTTGCTTCTCAAAACTAGACATTCATCCATTTGAAAAGTATGAAATGTCGCCACAGCCACTAGTTTTGCACTCCATATGCCACATGAGCACCTTGCTATCAATGTCACATTGGTCGAATTGAGTCTGTTCAGAGAAATTTTCTTCTCTTTGCTTTATGCAGTCTGCCATAGAATTTCGATAGAATTCTTCCGTCATAGAAAAACAGGTTTAACCTAATACGATTACCGTCGTTGATCAGGAGACGGGAAGTAGTTGGGGCAGATTTTATGGTTCAATTGATTCGGGACTGGGTTTCTTGTTCTCCTTATCTATTTAACATTTTCGACATTAATGTTGAGCGTCACTCTTTACAACATTATCTTCCTTTGAGACTTGCTCATTACCGTACGAATTATCTAATGCGTAGTCCGTTTAGCTTGCTATGTAGGCTTTATAACACGAATTATTATCGCTTTGATCAATTCGCTGATTCTATTATTACAATGAAAAACATGATTATAAATTGAAAATGTTGTATATAATGAATCGCTTTGTTATGCTGCATTAAGACGGTTAGGCAATTTTTACGTTGGTATTATTATTATTAGTAGTAGTGTTGGCTTTAGTTTACATTTTGGCTTGTTTGTAGTACTTCTAGTTTTTGATTGGAAATTGTTCTCGTAACCATTTTGAAATAAATAAACATGAGAGCGATGGGAGCGTAATGACTGCAACGCAAAAGCAATTTTCCTATGGCAAATCAAATGTCCATAGAAAGTATCTAAAGTAATTTTATCCATGTGAAACAGAGAGATATTTGGTGCACCGCTCAGCAGAATTTATCAGTTCAAGAGCGAAATGAATAAATAAAGCTTTCTGAGTTTGTGAAGGGTTCTTCTCAGTCAGGATTTTGCTTACTTGCCCAGCACTTAAATGTTTACCTACTGGAAACTTTTTGAGTTCCAACATAATCGAATGGCAATGTGCTATGTAAGCAAAAGAACCCGAATAATAATAAGGCACAGAGAGAAAGAGTGTTTAGAAAGACGTCACTTTTAAATTTCATTCATCCTTCTCTATTTAATTCATAACATATAGTGCGAACTGATAGAATAAATCAATTACTTTAATATAATGAAATAAAAGCAAGGAGTATTTTTAAGCGATTCCTTGCTTTGTTATAACGTTTGCAGAGTTTGAGCTTCATGGTCCTTTCATACGGCATATTAGCTGATTGCTTTCTCTGCTCGCTTATGCTGAATAACAACAATGCCTTTGCCAATTACTGAGGGCAACGCCCTTAATGATTAAAAAATTGAATCGTAAATTCTCCTTCTTTCCTTTTTTTTTTTTTTTTTTTGCTTGGGAAAAACTTATTGAAAAGTAACTATTGTTCCCTTACGGTGCACTTTTTCTTTTTCTTCTTCTTTTTTATTTTTTATTTTTTTTTGGTACTAACAAATTTTTTCTTTGAAGCTTTTTAACCGCCCGCAAATGCACCCTTAGTTACAGTGCATTAAATATATTGGGTATTGTTGGCTGGTTGCTTGAACGATTTTCGAATTTTTTAACTGTGCATAAAATGCCATAAGAACGTTGGTTAAGTATTTCATTATACAATATATATGCATGCACAGTTGTAGTAGTTATCCCTACAGATTTTTTAAGCGATTCATCGAAGTTTAAACTTTTGAAGTGGTTGCTGTTCGAATATACATGAACACAAGCTCGGTTAGGGTTATTGTTGTTGTAATATTTCCTCCTTGATTCCAGCACTAACTAAAAGTAAACTTTCATCTTTGATATGATGTTTTGATGGTTTTTAAACTGAACATTTTTTTTTTTTTTTTTCAGTTTGTTTTGTTTTGTTTTGGTTGTCTTTCACACATTTTTCACTTCATCATGAATTAGGGCGTAATCAAATTCAACATGGGCATTCTTTATATTTACGTGCATATATTTAATATGTATAACCCATGCACTCATTTCACCAGAAGTTTATTTCCCTTCATATGGCATATATTTACTTAGACCGTTTCTGCGGTCATAAACATAATAAAACAAGTTTAGGGAAATTTTCTACTCACTCAAGCATGACTAGAGAAAGAGGTAAGCACAAATTACTTAACCTATTTGTATACAAAATTTCAGTTTTTGTTTTGCAAATATTTTATTTAGAACTCTTTAATAATTGATATAACAAAGGGTAATAAAATAAAGCCAAAGAAAACGAGCCAAAATCTGATATTCCTGTTTGTGCAAGTTTTTGTTTGATTCCAGACGGATCATGGCCATTTTCAAATATGCTTTGTGACCATCAGCAGAGAACGTACCCAACATACCCAAGTTTGTGACGTTAGAGCGAGTTCCCCTTTCTATAGCCGAAGTATTCTCAGAGCCAATCCCAAACATTCGTTGCAAGAAAATGTATTGTTGGTTAAGGAGACCTTCCATTTGTTGTTTGACTCGTTTGCTGTATGTTTTTTCTTTCTTTCAGGAATCTGGTAAATGTTTATATTACAATAGTTCAGAAGAAGAATAAACGGACGGGGAAGAAAGTACGTGCGTGGGAAGGAAAGGCAACCAGCGGATCAAGTGCATCATGTGTGATGGTTTGATGTTTAACTCCCGAAGCAGTTAGCTTCGCCGTAAAACACTCTTATAGATACCGCTTTGAAAAATTTACTTTCCACTTGACTGTCACTGAACAATTAAAAAGAAGGCATGTGGTCGCGCGCTGCTTTTATAGCTGCGAATTCACCACAATTGCTATGCTGCTACGAAACTAATAATACATGTCTCAGATATCTGCAAGAAAAATATCTTGTGGTGAGTCTTTAATTTATGAGGTTGTGCTACAATGAACCTAGAGCTTAATGGTGAATATATCTTTTCACATTTGTATTTTGCTGCTATCAAGGGAAATTTGAAAAATTTCCATGACGTCAGCGGCACAAACCGGTTCTTAATACCTAAACGCTTTTGCATGTATGTATGTATGTGTGCACATAAAACGAGTTTTATTATGCAATGAGCAAAGGTGGAGAGAGACCTCTTAGACTAATAATCGTAGCATATGAGATCATAAATACATACGAGATTATACGAGTGTGAGAGCATTTGTATATTAGATAATTAGATAATATGAATATATGAATATTAGATAATAGGTAAGACGTATATAGAAAGGAGCAAATGCATATAGACGTTGTATGTGGAAAAATGTATAAGTATATATATAATGTATATGAGTAACACGCGAATGAAAAATATATATAAAGGGTCTAAAGAATATGGTGTAATAGTAGTGTGTAGTGTGTGATATAAGATACGTAAGTAAATATTATCTATATGTGATCTATATGTGAAAGGATAAAACGCATTTATACGATACTACAATATATACAATAAGATGAGTGTATAATGGAATTTAAGTATTATTATATAGTTATATAATATATGTCAATACTATGTCATATGTCAATACATTAAAGACACTTTTATATATGTTCTCTAGCATCGTGAAAAAGAGCGGAGGATTTAGTAACGAAGCCGTCGCCTCCTTACAAGTTTCAATTTCTATCTTGACTTTTCGCGGCTTTGATATTTTCAACAATAAGTAGAAAGGCGTACTTGCAAAGCTAACTCAACTCTATAACGAGCTGAGACGATTTATTCTGATTTATTGGAAAATAGGATTTTCTCGTTTACTTGCTTACTAGGTTGTTGTTATAAATAAAAGAACTCAAGTTCCTATAATTGAAAATAAATGAATTTGGCTATGCAAAGGTTTGCATAAGTTATTAAATGAATGACACCTTGTCGAGGAGCATGAACATGATTCCTTACCAATTTGGTCCAATCGGGTTTGGTTTGGGTTAATTCGAATCATCAATAAAATATGCATATATGTTATGCGTCAGACATCGCACTACAAATAAATACTCCTTGTCGAACTTGTTCGCTGGTTGCATCTTGTTGAGACACTTGTAACCGCAATATTCGATATAGGGAACAAGTTTGAAATTTGTAATGATCACTGCGTAATCATCCTCGTAATTCTATAAATAATGCAAGAAAGTATTGAAACTTGAAGCGATTGAACAAAAAGAACAAGAATGCCAATTTGTTGGTCAAACATCTACTGAGCAGGGATAAAAATCTTTTGACTTCCGAAGTTTACCAGAGAAAAAAAGCTCCATATTTACATTTTTACTAAAAATCAATGTTTAACAGAAAGCTATCAAAAATATTGTCTAACGCCTCAAGCTCATAACGGAAGCTGTGCTGACTTCAGTTTATTTTGTGTGTAGGAATAAAATTTTTACATTTTTTCAGTTACTTAATAATAACACCCACACGCCGTTGGTTCCCATCAGTTGTAGCCACATCGAAGAGTCGCACTAGTCGCAAAAGGGTCGCTCCAGCAAATTACCTGCAAACTAAAAGCAATAAATATTTTCGCCTATCGGCTTGTTTTCAACTAAACAAATATACTGTTTATGAGATGCGCCCAACAGTTTTGTCCTGAATGTAAATAAATTTTTTTTTGTTATCATCTGAACTTTACTTCGGTCGGTGAATGTAAATAAATTTTTTTTTTATAATCATCAGAGCATTATAATAGAATCATCGCAGGCATTCATGGCTTCGCTACGTTTTTAATGAAATTATTTACATTTTAATATGAAAATGTTGAGCGAAAACATTTGAAATTTAAAACAAAATGAACATAACAAAACTAATTTAGTTATATTTCGACTGAGCCTTACATCTCTTTACTTTCAATTTGAAATTCTTTAGCTGCAAAGCCATGTTTCACTTCTTTGTTGTACATACGATCATAAGCGGCATTTAAAATTTTTCTAAATCTTTTCAACGTATAAAATGTGGCCGCAGTCTAGTGGGTGTGTGCTCAATGATTAACATTTACTATAGCTGCGATCAAGAATCATCTATCGCACCAAGTCGCGGTTCTTATCTACCTATATAGTCAGGCGGAAAATGAAAATTTATTTAATTAAACTCAATATATATTCTTAGCTGATGATCATGGAACATATTTAGAAATGGGCGCGGTTTGTTAACAAACACGCATACACCGCTTAATAAGCTACAAACGGCTAAAACGTTTAAAAATTATAAAAAACTTCACCTTAACCTCAATGCTGTAATAAAACTCGTTCCAACAATTTCTTCAATAATATTTCTGAAATCATATAAGACCGGGAT
>NW_023998422.1:1204876-1273649 GCF_014805625.2 Glossina fuscipes | reverse complement strand
CCAACAATTTCTTCAATAATATTTCTGAAATCATATAAGACCGGGATACGCCTAAGTAAGTAAAATGCCTGCATTGATAAAGTAGTTAGAAGACAGTGAGTATCGAAATTTCGCCATAAGATGAAAATAAGTTTTGCACGTGTTTTTATCTGCTCTTAACGTTTATTTTATTTATTTTTTATCAATGCTAAGGCATGTTACGTAGAAGTTCGACGATGAATTTAGAGAAACCCTTCAACAACCTTTACCTTCTTACACTATTCCGGAAAGGAATAGAATCGCTTGGTAATTATGGTGCAATTTACAACGCAATGCCGACGGCCAACTTGTGATCGTAGTGATCGAGCACATGGGTTGATCCGAAGCAATTTCAACAGCAAAACACAAAAGTCGACCAAATTCCATCAAAATATCTTAAAAATTGCGATCCGTAGCTTGAACGCACGAATTTATGGACAGGCATCAGATGGACAAGCAGGAAGGCAAAGCTAGATTCACAAAGTGATCGTAATAAAAAGATGGATCTTTGTCCATTCCTTCCGGGAGTTGAATATATCCGCACAAATTTAGTATGCCCTTGTACCTCGTAGTGGCGTAGGATATCAAATATATGTTAATATGTTCCATGGTTGTAGGCGGCCGACTTTTCTGTTTGATTCAAGCTTTTTGTGTCATTCATAGGTATCCTAAATTTTGTGCTTTGATTGATTGAAATGTTTGTTAAAGTTACAGTAAAGATTCTTTACTCACATAAGCTTCCGTTCAGCCCAGTATGAGCAGAACAAAATTGGAAAGAAAGAAACACGTAGGGAAATGCGCATCAATTACCCCATGAAGTACATATGCATTTTCAGTTGGAATTACATACCAAATCGTCTTAGTGATATCTGTGACTTGTCTCTGTTCATTCAGCTGCGATTATTATCTTAACAAAAGTTTGTCTAACCTAATAGACTCGACCTCAATTGTTGTCTTATCACTTGTGTCGCTTTAAGTTTAAAAATCAGCAAAATCCATCCATTAACTCTGTGATAATTTTGTTCTTTTCGCTAAATTGTGACCACAAAATTTTGAAATTTTTAACTTGAGTGCATGTATTAAGTTTCCCCGCTAAAAAGCTTAGTGTCAAGTTTACCATTCTATTAAAACACATCAAGGATTCTCGTGTACCACCTGTGCAAATAAGATATTGCAGGGCTTTCTAAGAAATGCTCTTACACTTTAACGTTTTACCTTTTTATTTATTTATTGAAAATTTCGTTAATTTAAAATTCAATTAATGATTGGATGGAAAGAGAAAAAGAAATCATTTTATACCACTATGTGTTGGGCTAATTAGACTATAGATAAACTAAGATAGTACATCATTTTATGCATTTATATAGAAAAAAAGAAAAAATAACCTAACATCAAAAGACCCTAAAAAAAAGTTAGATAGTTTCTACACTCAAACCAACCCCATCTTAAAAAAAAACTCAATCAAAATGCAACTTCGATAGTCTATAAGATTGGATAGACATGATGGCCTATTTCCCACTCTTTGAACGTACTCCCATTAGGAAAGATATAAAGGTATTAGTGTAACTAACTAGACAATTGGTAGACAATTATTCATGCTCTTCATTTTTTATTGAGAATCGCAACCGTGTCCAAATAAGTTGCAATAATGGTTGAGTAATTGACATAATCGCACGAATGTATTGAAGAGTTGATTGATAAATTCTTGCGGCAGTTTTACATGTAATTGATCGTATAAAAAGTCTCCGCGGTTTTTCTGAAGTTTTCTGCTACTTTTTTAGCCTGCTCTTCTCAAACGCTTGTCATACGGTTGATGTTGAGTGGCTTCCGTATTGCTGACAGCTTCCGTGGTAGCCTTGCTTCATCATCAGCCTTTCGACCAAAGCGAGGCGCTTCTTTGTCATCGAAATTTCTAGAACGGAATCGAGAAAACCTCCTCCTAGGTCCTTCCTTCCATTCAGCATTCTCACCTCGAAAACAACATTTTTTTTTGCAGCGTTTTTACCTTTTTTAAAGTAAAAAAGCATCAAAAAACGTATTTCTTCAGATATTTCACTCATTTCCAAATCAAATTTAATTCCTTACACAAGCAAAGGATTAGAAAACTATCTTTACAAAAAATGTAAACTGGAAGCACATGCTCGTTTGAGAGAATCGGGTGAGTGTTGCCCGATTTATAGGCACTAACACCATGCCGCGGAGACTTTTTATATGACCCAATACATAACGGCAAAGATTTCCTCTAAGAATATTGAAATCGATAACGTACGCAATAGTCGTAGATCAAAAATACATATATACATTCAATTGTTTAACTATAAATCTAACGTTAAGAATATCAGTTCACTCAGCTTATCAATATGTTCCAATTCATTAAAGCAGGTTAGTGAGAACTAAAAAAAAGGCCCCCGTCTCAGGCTACGTAATGCAAAGATTAAAACATTTTTTTGAACTTTTTTGGAAGGTTTGATAAAATAGATAACAAAAAGTAGAGAATTATTCCAGAATAGCCCCAACTGATGCTGTGGAAAGTCGTCAACAAACATAAGGATCTTTGATGGTCAACTCAGATCTCAGAGTTCAAAGTTAGTTTTATATATAGGTAGCTAGGGTAAATTACATGACTTGTTTACATACTTCAATGTACAAATAAAAGCCTCCGATTAAAGCTATATATAATACAACGTGACTTGTAGGTTATATACTGAGGCTTATAATGATTCTATATCGTTTGCGATTGGTCTCATCATCTTCAATAATTCATTTTGACATGTTTGCAATTTATTGCCGTAGGCCCTATATTGGACAGGTGGGCATAGAATATAATTGATTGAGAAACAGCTTTACATAGGAGAATCTTCTTTACGCTGCTTAGTTTAGACTTTCTTTCTTCTCTAATGGATATAGCATTTAATGGCAATATTCTCTGCATTAACTTTATTTTCCATTTATTTAGATAATTTAATACTACATTAATCGCGATTTACAACTTGGTGTCGCAAACCAAGTTCATTAGATGAGCGCATACCGATATCATCAGCGTATCAAGCAACGTGACAATTATTAATCGCTGTTCATCTTTTAGTTTACCTGAGAATCTGTATCACCCAGCAATTTCTTTGTCCTTTCATTACAAGCAGCATGACGTCTTCTTACTTCCTCTTTCTCAAACATACAATATGATTTTAATCATTTGTGACGCTTTTGACAAGCGCGCGCTTTAGCTACGGATTAGCTTCTAATCAAAAATTTAACTCTCATTTTTTTCACCAACACTAACTCAGACTTCCGCCGATTGTGGGTGCGCCTCCATGCCAGACGTGCACATACTTTTTTCTTTTTCCCCCTCTGTCTGTTTATACATGAATATTTTTATTTTGTTTTTTCTTCTAATACTTTTCGATAGTTATTAATAATACTTAGCATAATATTTATTTCTAAGAGTCAATTTAATTCGGCTGCTAATTTATTTTAGCTGAATTTCATGTGCAAATAAAAGAAATAAATAAAAATAAGTAAATAAAAACCTATAAGAAAGTTATACTCGGCCACAGCCGAATATCGCATATCCATCACACAAATGCTTATTTTACTTAAGATTTCAATGTCCAAGAAATTGGTTTCTCCTAAGCCTCTGAAGACGTTATGTATTGAATGTCAGCCGTAATTAACTAACAGACTTTGTCCCATTCTACTCTCTAACGCCTTTCATTTCATACCTATATGGGACGTACTTTTAAAAAAACATTTATTCACCAAGTCGCGAAGTCTACCACAATTAATTTTGAATTAATGCAATTGACATTTCGCCTACTCCCCAAATTCCTTTGCTTGACGCACATATCGCTGGTATTGTAACGAGATATTTAATTTGGAATTTGCGCTTAGCTTTTCGCATTCTACTCTCCAAGTTCTTTTATTTGAGACCCATATCGCCGGTATTATTAAGCAAAAATTAATCGCGGTGTCTACCATATTCATTTTACAATTAATCCATTTTTAGTCAGATAATATATATCTTCATTTGAGGAATGTACAAAATAGTTTTAAACATTCTAATGATAAATGATCAAAAAACCTCAAGGAAGTGGGGAAAAAAAAGTTATTCACTTTGTATGGGGTTGGCCGATTGTTCCAAATTTTTGTATATAAAAATTAGAGTGCTTCGTAAAATAAATGCGGGAAATTTCAAACTTTTAACTTTTATAATTTCCGAGTAACGAGCAAAAAATCAAAAATTTTTGTTAAAAAAAACCAAGTTATGTTCAGTTTACGCTCCACTACGCCCTTCTGCTCAGTCCGATTTGGTCCGTTTTTAATATCAACCTGCTTACAGAAACTTCTAATGTTTCTAACAAATTTGAAGTCGATATCTGCATTTTTGCGACCAGAAGAGAGCCAAAAACAAATACTATGGATGGACAGACATAGCTTAATCAATTCAGAATTTCACCTTGATCAAGAACATGTATACTCTATTGGGTCTCTGAACTTTCCTTTTGGGTGTGTTTCATACGTTATGAAAATAACATAAAACGAATAGACCCCCATCCAGTGAACAAAAATAAATACACAGTAATACGTAACTGAACAAATATGAAAGGCATGCTGATAAATTACTTTATTTCCCTGATGTAAGTTTAAAAAATTATCTCTTTTTGATGAAGATAATTTAAAAAAAAAATAAACAGACTGCAATAATACTTATTTTTAGGTTTTCTAAAATTCTTAAATAATAATTAGTTTAAACGAGTTTTCTGACTGCTGCTTAATATGCAATATAATGTTTATACATTACATACTTACATACGTTTTATTTTCCCATATATATGATATGAGATCAACATTAGTAGTAGTAGCAGTTGCAGGTCAAATCCTTTGAGATTTTTGCATTAGCTACCTGTGCAAGCTCAAAATATCATAAAGTTAAAATATTCTCTAAACGATTTGAAATTCATATCTCACGTGTGTAGTCAGGAGGTGAAATTTTAAATGGGGTAAATATCAGAAACATATTCATTGTATATCAATTAAAGACACGTGAGTTAAACGACAATTTTATGGCGGAAGAAAATTTAAAATTGCTAATTATTTTAACACAGACGACAGAGAATATTGAAGGCGATCTAATTTAATATTTATCTCAAATGTTTTCCTAACAATCTCATTAAAGTAGTTTGAATTGATTCTTGCTTCATTTTCTTAATACGATTCGAGTTAAAAGTTTCTATTGCAAGCAATAAAATCTTTGCACAACTAGTATTTAAATAGAATAACAATTGGAAAAGTGCCTTCATGGAAAACAATTTGTTTTACTTTTCTTGATGAAAACAAGATCAAACAAAAACAAAAAGAAAATGCGTATAAAAATATACATCTGACATTTTTAGAAGATTTCAGCATTAATTTCTTCGTAAAGCATGTTTTATATTCATGAAAATAAATATTAAATGAAAAAGTTCTTTAATGTTTGATCAAATATTAGTCGTTTGCGAGAAAGCAAATGAAAACTAGCTTAGCTGATATGAAACTATTTTTATTTAATATTCTTCATAGTTGCCTTCTAATATCCAAAGATTCACTTATCTTATAGCGGTACGAAAGCGTGGAGGTTTTACTGATTTTCTAGTGCTGCCAAAACAGAGTTGAAGTTTGAATTGCCGCCGGCACTAACCTATTCTCCACGTCCGACCACTGCCGGCTACTGTAAACATGTTTGTACATTTCTCAAAGAAACAAGAATTTTGCAGGAGAAAGATGCATGTCGAATGATGAGTACATCACGGGTAATGTTATTTTTCCGAAAATCTTCAAAAATCATTCTATAAATAACTTTGATCAAATCTTTTAAACCCATCTCCTCTTCAATGTTTAAAACTACTCCAAAATACTGGATAGGCATATCCAGTTTAATATTTATCACATCTGGGCATTATGTAAAAATTTTATATATGAAAATATTTATCAGTCTACCTGTTGTAATTTATATGTGTAGAGCAAAAACATCAGATTTCTGTTGCTTTGAAAACAAATGTCTTCTCAGTTTGTGTTGTACTATAGGCTCATCCAGCTTGATCCATTTCCGATATAATTTGCAATAAAGAAGAAGAAGCAAACAATTTTTGCTCTGCACGAGCCCAATGGCTTCTATAGAGGTCAAGCTTTAAGCTGAGTTAGATGTGGGCTTAGAATTTCTTGCACAGATATTCCACTGCTAATTCTGCATTTTATAATCTAAATCCCGAAACAATTTTCACGCAACCGTGTACGATTAGAATTTCGACTAGCAAGTCAATGGTCGTGGGTTCGAATCTCAAAAAGCCGATAGCCTTAGATGCTAGTACTTTTAAGAGTTTAGTCTTAGAATTTATTTCTCTGGCGAAATTAATAATAATAATAATAATAATAATAATAATAGGATATTTATCTAACTTATATGCAAAAATATTTTATAAAAGTAATAGCGGACAGCAAAAAATTTCCCAAATCTCGCTTCGCTGTGAAAACTTTATAGTAGTGTTCAGAAAATATCACCAATTATTGCTGTATATGCATCTTTCAACTATACATGTGTTTGTCGCTCATTTGCCTATACAAACTGCCAGTCATGTTTGCCTTATACAGACGCAACGTGATACATTAATAATTTACACATAGTTTTAAGTTAGCGATAAGTTGTCTCTTTCTTGCTTATATAGGTTGATAAGCATGCTTATTAGTTAGCATATTAAAGTAATTGCTAGCTTGCATATGTATCACTATATCTTCGTTTTTCAACCATGAAACATTTCAGTCGTTTCAACAAGCAAAAAATTTCGTTTATTACACTTGCAAGTCAAATCAATCCTCAAATTCGTTTTTTATGCTCTCTTTCGGTTTTGCAAGTATAAACAACCTCTCAATTCATTTAATTTTTTAATAGCAAAACTATTGATGAAAACATTTTAGTGATCCCGATATAATGAAAATTAAAAAAAACATTTCATGGAGAACTTGTGTAATTAATCAAAAGTGCTTAACAAGTTGTACACTCGGTTAGCCTGTGCCATGATTTAATCAAAATGCGTAAAAATTAATCAATCGGTTTTACCAACCACAAACTAATTGCCAAACACACAAACTTTCGCTGTTGATCAAAAACGCTTAACAATTAAACATCCGGTTTAACAGTTAACATAAGCAAATTCGTTATTAATGTCGTGATTAATCAAAGTCCTTAAAAATTACATAATCGGTTTAGTTTTCATCAAGGCCGAATTCAATGCTACATACAAACTTGACATTTGTTAAAATAAATTCAAGCAAATTACTCGTAAAAAATCAGTATCGGGATGTAAAAAATTTCGACTTCGCAACAACAACATTGAAAGACACATTTGCAATTTGGTTGAAAAATTGACACCGGCTAATATAAACATAGAAATGTGGCAAAAACTACATTTTGTTTGCGCAAACTTGTTTTAAAAATTGGTTCCTGTGGTACTTGTATTCAAAAATGCAATCAAAATATATATACTTACTGTCAAAAGTTTTATACGAACCAAACAACAATCTATTTAAAAATATTTGAACAAAGTTCAAGTAAGTTTTTGGTATTAAAAGACATTGAACTAACTTACATCTGCGCATGAACGCTAATTCCGCCAGCTTAACTTTTGGTTTAAGTCATAATGAGCGTGTGGTGGACAAGATAAAAATAAAAACACGTGACGTCACACAAAAAAGAACCTCATCAACGATTTAAACACAGAGCTTAGCATTGGGCCGATAAGAGAAAAAAAGGAAACAAAAATTATAATCAGTCTCGAATTCCTAGAGAAGGTAAAGGACAACTTTCTTCAAGTGCAATCTTCTTTGGAATAAGTCGATCAGGATGAGTAAGAAAGAACTGATTGTTCCAACTTCGCCTGATTATACTTTGAATTGAAAAATAAGCTTAATTAAATGTTATAAAAAAAGATCAATGATCGTAACGTTCATCAATTTTCGTTGCAAGAAAATACGGTATCTCGTCTCCAGTGTCTCGTAAACCAAAATTATCAGAACTGCGTTTTAGTGAAATTTTCTGTTGCATATACAGATTGATTCAATTCCTTCGCCATGTTCAAAACTGTCATCGCCAACGGCGGCAATGAGTTAAGCAACATCGAAAGACTTCAATACCTTCGTGCTAGCTTAAACAATGCTGTTTTGAATGCAATTTCGTCGTTAGAACCTAATAATGCTGCTAACTATGCTGCGGGCATTAATTTATCGAAAAATTAATTTATTAAGCAGCTTCTTAACTTTCAGACACACCTTAGGTGCTGTAAACTTGCGTCAGTTTAGTGACTCATGGATAAAAGTTGACTCATATGCATAAAAGAGCAAATTGGGGATGGACTATTGCTGCACTTCATTACGTCAAATATTAAAGAACAACCATAAGTGAAATGGAAAGAGTCTTTATGTATTAATAAAGTTCGCACATGGCCTTCCATGGAAGACAAGGAAACTGGAAATTACTTTAATGAATCTTATCTTGAGGCCAATGAAGTTACCAATTGTGAGCAAAACTTTCAACATGCAACAATTATTTTGGATTTAGATACACATTCTGCAAACCTGTCCGAAGTAAAAAAAAGTGAAGTGCTTGGAGCGTGCTCTTCAGCATTCTAAAGCCTTGCAAAGGAAACTGAATAAGCATCTAGAAATTAAAATATAATACGCAGCCTTTACGAACTAGTGTACAGAACTGAATCACATGGCGCTACTCGCATCCCTATCAAGAATTAATGCTTATTACACTACGGCATCATTGCGTGCGTAAATAGCAAAGAACAAGAACAAAATTGGGAGTCGTCTTCGACGGCTTTACATTTTTCACTAAACTTCGTTCCGGTCCTAGAATTCAATCAAAACTATTAACGCTTTTACGTTTTCGTTTTTCGGAGGCAAGTTTAATCGTGGATATTTGAACGATTTGTCCGTGTGTAAAGATTTCTCGTTCAGACGATTGCCTATAATGCATTCTATAGAGAAACTATACCCATGGCGACGTCAAAACTTTTAAGTTAAATACCGCCATTTGTGGAACTTAGCAATTCGTCCTATGTAACAACAACATTCGATTGATGGAACAAACGCATTTCATTTGGCTTCTAAAATTTTAAAGCGGGGTTTTCACATTGACGACTTACTCGATGGCAGTAGTTCCGTTGATCAGGCAATTGAAATATGCCAGCAGGTTGTATCTTATCTTATCACAGAAAACTGGTTTCCTAAGACGAAAATGGTGTTCAAACAATCAAACCTTTTCGCAAATTTGATATTGGAACTGATGTAACTAATATTTTAAGCCTTGTTTGCGATCCTAGAAACTACAATGTTTTCGTTTTCCTGTACTGGAAAAGCTAACCCTACTGTTTAATATAGCTCGTCTCTAGGGCCCCTACGATTTCATTGGTCTATTAATTACAAAAGCTATATTATTTTATATATATGTATTTTATTTGTTTACACATGAAATTTTATTAAGATTAATTAACAATTCAACTGGTTCTTAGAAATAATGCTAATTATTACTAATAAATAAGTAAGTATGTAATTAATAAGTAATACAAATTATATAAAGAGAAATAAAGAAAAAAATGACGAAAACATAAAAAGAATAAAGAAATCATGTATAAATAAAGAAGAAAAGACAAGAAAAGGAACAAGAATGTACACATCTAGCACAGAGGCACACTTGCAGTCCGTAGAGATCTGAGTTATGAGTGTACAACCAAGCTGTCGCAAACTTGCAAAAGCTTGGCAACCGATAGTAATAAACAAATTTAGTTAATGTTCGTGTCATACTAAGGTGTTCGTGTAAAAACGTCAACGTTAAAAAAAGTCAAGTCGCGCATATTAAAGAGAGTTAATTTGATAGAATTTAAAGAATACGATAATGAGATTAAGTAATAGATATCATTTAAACTTTGGCAAAGAACTCCGAAGGGACTGAAAAGCTTGTAACTATGTCTACATGAACTAAGCTTCATGACAATACAGTTCCTAAGGAAACGATTCGGGCTCTTAAATTTTATTTCTCCAAGTAACGTTGATGAATCCATACTACCGCTGATTAAAACTTGATTAAAAAGGAAGCAACAAGAATGTATCTTCATTCCTCAAGTAAGGCTAATAAAAGTAATCTATTTTCATAAGGAGGCAAGGAGACAAGCTGGTCCCAAACCAAGTTCATAAGAGCAAAGAGAGGGAATTGGTTTTGAATCGATTCTATTCAATCTACATATCACCTTTGGGAAGGACACCACACAACAAATGTTTACTCAAGCATTAGTTTCACTCACCTCATATATAGCCTTTTGCAAGCTGAGGATCGGTAAGCTCTTTGGACCACCGTTTAATGAATACTATCGACGGGTTAGCTTTACTGAAAGAGAGTTGACTTGGTCATTTAATGTTAACATTTAATCTTTGGTCGCATAGAACCCTCAAACTAATGAACAAATCTGCGTTTTCTGTTTTTTGTAAATCACTGACTCAGTAGTGAACGAACTTCTTCTTGACAAAGAAAGCTTCTTGCATTTTTTTTATCTAATTTTTTTTTTTCAAGTCAGTTGCAAGCTGCTTTTTTGAATGGATTGGAAGGAAAAGAAGGAAAACAGTTGAAAATCGTCAACACAAATTGAGATGGGTTTAGGATTGATGTATAGAAAAGGAAAGCCATAGCTTTTCTGAAGGAATCAATTTCTTTATGGATATCAGGTTTGGAATTTGTTCTAGGTAGTTATCAGTTAAAGCGGAGTTATTGTTTGAAAAATTTCGTCCTTAGTATTCAGTAAAGAAATGCGAGGTTTCATCAGAGGAGTACGAGCAGTTGACAAACACTTGGGAACGATGTACGGAGATTCTACTTCCAGAGTTAATAAACTTAAAAAAATATATTTAGGATAACTAGGAAGAGAGGATTTTGGAATAACTTTGGTGGTGAAGACAATTAGATCTATGGCTTGTAGAAGAGCAGACGAAGCAGCCGTCCACAAAACCACTTTTCATATACTTTTGGGTTTAATATGTTATAAAACGATGATATGAGCGTTTCATTATTCCCATCAGAAACATTTAGCATAATGTGTGAAGGATAAGATATAACCATTACGATATTGGCTGTTTTAGATTTATTGTGTATATTTCAGCCTGAAGGATTTAATATGTTACAGTGATTCAATGGGTTGCCTTGTCTGCAATGAAAAAATATGAAAATCGCTGGATGATACGGATTCTCAGCTAAGCTAAAAGGTGGACAGTGGTTTGTAACAATCTCCAGGAAATTTACACACAAAAAATTTAGCAGTTTATCATTATAATTAAGAGTACGATTGTATTGAAGTAAATTTCGATCAAATAACACATTGAAAACCACAACAGCTCTATTCATTCATTCAATCTGCAGTGAGATGAAAGCCTACTCCACTACTATTCGCTGCAGTTCGGCAAAAGTATTATTCTATTGGTGGGCGAAAAACAATCATCTAGACAAGCATCAAAATTATCAATCGTAGATTAGTAAAAATAGTGGTGCTGTCTATTAATTATAACCCTGGTTGAAAGCCAAAGCCTTTCGACGGGGGGAAAGATGGATATAACCTGCCAGTCATGTTTACCTTATGCAGACGCAACGTAATACATTAATAATTAGCCCACAGTTTTAAGTTAGCGCTTCGTAATTTGTTCCTTCCTCGCTTATACACCTACATATGCATGCATATACGTAGTTGCTTTACCGTGTATTCACATGTATCATAATTCCTCCCTTTTTCAACCATTAAATATAACCGACGTTGCAACAAATAAAATATTATCGTCGATTACATCTGCAAATAAAATCAATTAAAAATTCGCTCAATCTTTAAATTCGTCTTTTATTCACGTGTTAGGTTTCATTTTTTAATAGCAATCAATCAATTGGTACTATTGCTCCAAGAAGGTGTCGCATCAAGTAAACTTCGTATTTTAAAGAACATTTTTTTAAATGCGCTGAAACGAGGAACGAGGGCAAAGAAGTCATTCACACAAAGCTGTCAAAAACGTTAAGAAGTTATCTCCTTTCGTATATACGCATCAACTTTGTAAGAAAAATTTTTTGGCATCTCTCCTTTATGATCAAATAAACCTGACCTTACTACACAAGGGGCGATGAAAAGTCCTGATTGAGAACTTATCGTACGTTGCTTTGGAGTATGACGTTTAATAATTTAAAATTGATGGCGGCGAACACGATGTTATTGCAAAGGACAAAGCGCTTTTTGAAGTGAACTATATGCCCATTGCATATCACGAGGCACAAAAGCCGTAGGAAACTGTAGCAAGGTAGAGAAAAGAATATTAACCATTACTTTATAATCTGTTTGATTATGTTTCGACACCTTTTCTTTAGGACGTAAAATAGCGGGAATGACATTCTAGTTGATTAATATAAAAATAATTCCATCAAAGTTGATTTAAGAAAATATTTCAAACTGAATACAAGAAGTTTATATAAACAAACTTTTATATTATAAGTATAAGTATTTATATACACAGTTGTATATATATATATATATATATATATATGTTTATGTTTACTTAATCATAAACAACCTTAAAATACCTCTTCATGAAATAAACGCAGAAGCGCTTAAACGGATAAACTTCTACTCTCTTCCTTATGCTCTTGCATAGTAAAACACTCTTCGTAATAAAAAAAAAAAAATCAAGTAGCTACACAATGAAAACAATGATAACATGGCTTATAAAGAGAATAAGAGATTATCAACCGCTTTTCTTTCTTTTTTTTTTTTTTTGTTTTTATTTCTTGTTATTATCCACACACCTATATATATATATATATATATATATATTTGTATAAATTTATATATGCTCTTTTAAATACAAAAAAGAGTAAAGCAACAGTCTCTAGAAGAAAAAACCAGAAAAAATAAAATTTTTGAGTTCACCTAGTTTTTGACACATATTATCTAAGGTTTCGTTGCAAATGTAAAAACAATGCCAACAACAAACTTTAACAAATATACAATTCTAGAGACGCCCAAAATCAAAAATTTTATGCAAACACAACTATTTATATATATATATATATATATAGATATGTGTACAATTTTTTTTTGCTTTCCATTCATGCTTTTATAAACTTACCTTAAATGGTTTTTTATTTTCACTTTCCATTGTTAAAATTTTTTTACAAATTAAATTATACCGCACAAAAATTATATATATATAAATATGAGCAATATATTCTAAACAGTATTGGCAGAAGTACAAACATGCACAACAAATTAATCCGAGACATATACTTTTCACTTCATAGATCAGTGATAAAAAAACCTTTGATTAAAGAACGTCATATATACACATATATATTTATTTATTTTATACATATATATATCTATATATATTATTATTATTTTTTTTAAATTTTTTAGCACTTAAACTTTATTTTTATTATTTCAGTAAACCAGTTCATTATAAAATCTTTCTTCCCGTCACGTCGTATTTATGTTCGCTCGCGTCATGTCTACCGGTTGTATTACAAATGAGCCCAAAACTTACATGTGCTTGCCATTTAAACATATTTTATCAAAGACAACTAAATGAAAAGATGTCCCAAGATTTCATTCAAACTAGTAACACTCAATAACTTTTGCCATCTGGCTGCTATGATATACATATAAATGTATACGTATGAAAAGAACTGAAGTGTATGCAGGTATCATAAAAAACTTGTTTTCATTTCATAGTTTATTCTATAATGCGTCATAATAAATTCTTTGAAAAAAGAAGAACTGTGTAGAAGTATGGAAAAATTTTTCATTATTAAAAAAGTTCCATTATAGAAATAATTTATCTTTATTTAATTTGTATTTATGTTATTTGACATGTTCTCGAATATTCTAGAGATTCCCACAAATGATATGCACAACCAAAGTACCGCGTACAATAATTCATATCAGACGTGGAAAATTTCATAAAAACGTATATATACCATACCTACCGATGTGCTTTCGCTTTGTAAATGTCTGATACAGGATAACAGTTTAACAGAATTCTTACCCGTACATGGCGGTAAATGGCAATAATGAAAGATCAAGTAATTAAATGGCTGCTAATTAACAGCGCTACTGTTATTCGGCGTTTCTAAGTTCCTAA
The DNA here is from genome assembly GCF_014805625.2 of Glossina fuscipes. Lineage (NCBI taxonomy): Eukaryota > Metazoa > Arthropoda > Insecta > Diptera > Glossinidae > Glossina > Glossina fuscipes. The sequence goes on along the minus strand of NW_023998422.1, from coordinate 1,259,438 downwards.
GATCTTCTTAATCTGTATATTGTAAAAACGTTGGGACATCTTGCCACTCAGTTGTCTTTATTTTATGTTAATTTGAATGTTAAACTATAGTAACATAATGTGTCGCTCTCTCTCTCTCTCTCTCTCTGCACTCTATTATGTTAACATAAATATTTTTTAGGTACTCTCCAATTATGTGAGAAACGGTGTAATGACCATTGAAATGTAAGAATTATTTTATTTATGTTTAACAATATGTAGCATATACAAGATTTTATTCCTCTAACTTAAGAAATTGAAAGTGTTTAGAGTTTTATGTTAAAGCGTACGAGAGCACTATGAATATATTAAATAATACAGACACCAGCACTAATGCTAACCTGTAACTCATTGTATGAAAATCTGCACTTTCTGTCTAAATATCGAACAACTAACTTTATTAGTTTTAGGGCTATTTTTAAGTACCACTTAAAAAGGATCGGAGGTTTTACAGACGGAGGCACCTGTCACTGCTGATATAGAGAAAGAAAAGAAATACACTTGCTTTGCGCTTATAAACCTGCTTACCGAACGGGCAGTTCTTAAGCTCCTGGGCCATTCTGCACTCTGTCCAACCTATTGTTTCTTTCGATTCATGATTTGTAATGGAAGACCCCGCTACCTTTCTCTCAACAAAAAAAAAAAATTTATATTTCATGTTTATATTCTTTATATACTTTATATATACTATATTGTATTATTACGTAAAATTTATTGCCTTCTAATAAGACATTTTTATTCTAATATTATTTATTATTTTTATTCTTAAATTACATACTACATTATTATTTATTATTTTTTATTCTTATATTAGATACTAAACTTATTCTGACAAAAGTATATTTAATTCCATCTTCGATACCTGCATTCGCAAAGTGACACGGTGGGTGGGTTCTTCTTCTGGATTCTTAGCTACGTAGAGTTGATATCGCAGAACTGAAACGTTTCGAATTTACACGTTCGATGTATTCCTTGTTTTACTTAGAGTTAGATCATCACACTTCCACGCCAATGTAAATTGAGAGTTGCTTCAGTAGATGGTCTTGAGTTTAAACAGAATATATTGTTTGCGTTGCTTAGAGTTCAATCGTCAAACTTTCACGGTAGTGTAATTTCAGGGTTGCTTTATTAGTTGTATTCTTGTTTAATCACGTTGATCATCCATCAAACAGGGAAGAATTACCTTTTTTGTCAGATAAAGTCACTTTTAAGTTTGTCGGGTAATTATGCAAACTGTTTTCTTACATCCTATGAAAAATTTTTATTTTTCTACTAACAACACGAACAATAAATTTTATGCACTACGCATAACACGTCACTGTATGATTGTTATGTTCAAACGGTAAAACAATAATTTACACAGTTTTAGCAGGATTCTTCTTTTCAATCAACTTATTGTACATTCATTTTTATATATAAAATAAGAGGATGGGGGAAGCTTCAGAGACCTTATAAAGTAGATATATATTCTTGATTAATGTGAAATTCTGAGTTGATTTAGCCATATCTGTCCGTCTGTGTGTCGTGTGGTTGTTGACAGTCTCCTGGTGACATTCTTGATTAACGTGAAATTCTGAATGGATTAAATCATGTCTGTCCATTCGTGTGGTGTTTGTTGTTGGCTCTTTTCTGGTCGCAAAAATGAAGATATCGACTTCAAATTTGGAAGTTTTTGCACGCAGGTGGGTACTGCTAGTGGAAAAATTATTTAGAATAGAAGCGAGCAGTGAAGCGAAAACTGAAAGCAACTCTGTTTTTTTTTTTTGCAATTTTTCACATTTACTTTACGAAAGACTCTACTTTTTGCGGCCAAAAATGAAAACAATCGGCCATGCCCACACAAAGTTACGAGCAATTACATTTTTTTTTTTTTTTACTTTTTTGAGGTTTTACGCTTATTTCTCATAGGGCAAAGGGGACAGAATGTGTAAAACTATTTCGTATACTCGCCAAATAAAGAGATATTATCTCTTCTAAATGAATATAGCAGACACGGCGACCTGGTGGTTTAATTTTTTCTTAATAGTACCAGCGTTATGAGTATCAAATAAAAGCATTTGGAGAGTAGCATGCGAAAAGCATAGTGGTGGTGGGTTTGTGAGATTCGGCCCAAGCCGAATATGACTTTCTTACTTGTTAAAATCGAATGTTGTTTGTGTGCATGTATGGCTACTTACTATTTTAAATTAAATTATTATTTGCTCAATTTCTATCACTTTCTATCAACTGTTGATCACTGTAAACGTAGTAATCTCTACCTTTTTCTGCCTGACTTTTTTTATTTTCATCGACTTTTCCTTTCATGCATTTCTTTTTCATACCTTTCTTCACTTTCTTTTATAGATTAAGTAGTCACGAAAAGCGCAATATGTCATCAACCCGTATATAGCATTTTTTTATATGTCCTTCAGTTCGCTTTTTTTAATATATATATATATATTTTAAACCATTGATCTAAGGGGAACTTTACGGAAAAACAACAATGCAAATGTTTAAAAAGGCATTTAAGCAAGGTTTTCAGCAATAACCAAGAGTTTATATTTCAACCTTTTCAAGTTTTTATTATTACTAAATTTCTTTTTTCCTTTGTTTTGCGACCACTCCACTCAGCCAACAAAAAATAAATTTCTTTTTTCTTTCTTCACGACTTGACAGAAGTTTACCTTCGACATATTCTTTTTTTTGTTTGTATTTGATATGGATTGGACCTTTTAACTTAAATTTAGATCCATAATCCAGTAACTATATAGAAATCCATTGCTGATATTCATAATTTCACGTGATGATGAAATAATGATGCTTTTTTACTAAATTTTTTGATTTTTTGCTTTCTAGGTTATGTTTAACTCATTGGTGATGAAATTGTTTACGTTAAATTGAGTAACGTGCTGTTAACTTAAATTTATATCCATGATCTAGTAACTTTATAGAAATCCATTGATGATATTCAAAATTTCACGTGATGATGAAATATTGATGCTTTTTTACTAAGATTTTTTCAATTTTTTGCTTTCTAGGTTATGTTTGACTCTTTTCTTTATTTCTTTATTTCAATTGAGTAACACGCTGAAGTTGGTTGTGTACACCCCAACGACAGCAAGAAGACTGCCTTTGACATATTCAACAAAGATCGAAACTAACATTCCGACCATCTGCAGGGTTGCATTTATAACTACTAAATGTTACAAAATATAATCACATGTTATAAACCCTAGAAATTATATTGAAGCTAATACTAACACTAGTACTGATATTTACGCCAATATTGATACTAACACTGTATTACTGTAGCACTAGTATTAATATTAATATTACTAATATTAACTCTAATGTTAATACTAATGCTAATGTTGGTATCAATACTAATACGGTCACTAATGCAATGCCAAGAGTAACACCAGTACTAACGATAATGTTAATACTAATGCTAATGCTGATATCAATACTAATACTAACACCAATGTAATAATCAATACTAATATGATTACTAATACAATTTATATTACTAATACTAACACTAATGTTAATACTAATGCTACTTCTAATGCTGTTATCAATATTAATACGGTTACTAATGCAACGCCAAAAGTAATACCAATATTAACTGATATTGACAAAGCTATCACTGAGCCTAAAATTATCACTGGCCAATCCATTTGTATATATTTTTCCGTTCATTTGTCCAAGATAAAAAATCATTTACACATATTTAATTCAATTCCATTTATTAGGTTTAAGTATCAATATATTTTTAGCAAATCAATCTTACCGCCTTATGTTAGCATAACGAATAACAATAATAATAATTAAGAAAATTGTATTCACCTGGGATTGAATCTTTCATACCTAAAAAGACTAAAGAAAAGACAAAGAAATGTTCATACTCTATAATATTAGGTGGGTGTGACTAATTTTGTCTATTTTCAGAATAAAAGTGGATATGTATGTGATCTATGTGTTATGCTTTATGAGTAACAAATACCGAAGGCAAAGGTGTTCACGATTAGCAGATGTAGCATAGGCGTGACCTTTGGCCAGTTTTGGTTCACTTTCAGACTTTTTCCCAAATGTGTAGGGGATGTCTTCTTTTTTCTCGAACGGGAGAATGTTTACCACCGAAAAATTTAATAAACCAGAAAATTGCGTTAACGTGGTCAATTGTTCCCATTCTTGTGCAGGGAACTATTGCACGGCGCATAGATGTTACGCAGTCGGATAAGCAAACGGCTGGACAGACAGGCATCCTCAAAACGGTTGATGATTTGATGCTGATCAAGAATATATATACTTTATGGAGTCTCTGAAAGTTCGTTCTGAGCGTTGCAAACATTTTGACAAAATGAACATACACTTCATCCTTCGATGATGCGTATAAAAACAATGTTTAACAATATACATCATACTTTTCATTTAATTGTTTAATATGATGCTGGCAGAACAGAAAAAAACATGCAGACAAAGAAACTAAGCGTAGAAACTTAAGCGAAGGAGCAAAGAGTCAAAGAGCCGGAGCATATATGCATACATAAGAAGATCATTAATAATTAGGGAAAAAAATATATAATGTAAATGTATTCTAATAAGGGTGGTTTACATTCATGTTAAAGGCTGTTCGCATACTGTAATCGAAATGAGAGAAAAATATTTGATTTCAAAGCATTGAAAAGGGAGAGCGAAGGCTGGCGATTTATAAACTCAAACAATCGTTTGTTTAGAGGGGAACGAAACACACAACTGATTCTGGGTATGGCTGCCTCTTTGTTGGGCGGTAAGAGAGAGAGAAAGAGACCGAGAGAGAGAGAGAGAGGGTGGAAGATAGTTTTTGTGTTATCCGATAACATGGGTGGTAATTACCTAAAAGAAATGTGAAAGCTAAGTCTCGCTTGCGAGCAAACTGATCGCGTAAGACTTTCGCGTCATTTTCGTTGCTACTATTCATCTGACAACGAAAAAGCAGCAAAAAGAGAGAAATGTTCGTTTATATTTAATTGTGGCTGTGAAAATTCAAAAAATAATAGCTGGTTCTCGTCTCTGATAAATCAAGAAATGAGCCAACTATAAATAGGCGAATATTATGTGAACAAATTGGAAAAAAAAGATCAAATAAGTTTTCAAAAATAAAAAATTATAAATTAAACTCAATGGGTTTGTCCGACAAAGCAGCGGCAGATAGACAGAAAGTAAATTAATTACAATTTTTATTTCATATTCAGTAATTAAATTTTTTTACTTATACATGATCATTATCGAAGTCTGATAGGCGCTGTTCGAAGCAGGCCTGCCTAAGTGGCAGACATAAACATCTGCAGCTATCCAGCAGCTATGACAATTAGTTTATTATTAATAACATCGTTCAACAAAAGATACCTGTTTGCACGAAGCAAAACTGTCTCTTGCAAAGCTCAAAATGCCTTTTCCCTTTAGTACGCTTTTATCCGCAAATATTCCTGCAAACATTTCCTCTTGCAAATGTAACAACCAAGTCAGGTCTCCTTTGTGCACGTTCCAGTTATGTCGAAACGAAAGAAGCATTTTGTTGCAAGACTTCAAATGCAAATGCAAGAAACAAATAGCCCACCATTGTAGTGTTTAGCAAAAACATTAAACATATACGGAATCAACAAGTGACGAACGCGCATAAGTGAGAAATTGCGTTAACGTTTAAATAGAATTGCTCTGCTATGTTCAATATATCGAAATTTGTCTCCAATAAAAAGCATCCATGCATAGTTCGGAACATCGAGGATATAACCACCGACACTATCCACATTAATCAGAAGATCGATTCGATATCAAGACGTTGTTCTATGGTAAACGTGGACTAATCCAGCCTGACGAAATGGTTAATACTAAACGCTACTGACAACAATTGATCGATTTGAATCGTACGACGCTCATAACAGAACAAAATATCGAGAAAGACATCGCAAAGTTGTTTTCCCTATGATACTGTTCCACCGCACATAGCAAATCCAACACCAAAACACACACTGTAAGCACTCAGCTGAGAAGTGCTAAATCATTCCGACTAAAAACTTCACCGGTTGCGAATGATCACTTGTTGGCATGGATCAGTCATGCAGTTTGGGAACCACCTTTTGGTTCGCACCAAGATGTCAAAAAATATCTCAATAAAATATTCGCGCCAGAAGGTAAAGATCCTTACCGCCTTTATATCGACGCATTGTTCGAAGGATGGGAAAAATCTATGACTTACGATCGTTCCCTTGCAAATTACTTATATCTTTAAAAAAAAAAAAGAAGAAAATCTCCATTTCATGCCTGTCCATCTGTGCAAATAATCTCGAAATTAATTAAAATCTTATAATCTTCCATATAAGTTCTTCAGTAAAATAAAAACCTATTAATTACTTTTATGTCAATCTTTTTTATCCAAAAAATTTCTCTTTGCATTTAATTTCGAGAAAGCAGAAGACCTATCAAAAGTTATGCAGATATTCTTCTTTAAGCAAAATCTAGGTCAGTAGCACGCACGTATTTAGTATATAAATATGGTAAACCTAGAAAACGGCGTCTGTTAAAATCCAAACTGTAAACTTATATCAATTAACAGACCATTCATCATAACTTCCTTTTATTTATTATTTTTATTCAAGTGTGACGTCATTAAAAGTCTCAAATCCTTATACAACTACATTTATATATGGTTAGCATTACAGCTCGTATTTACGCATACGTATACGAAAAGCCACATGAAACTCTGCATGAGTTTCCGATATTACACAGTCACGTATAAATTCCAAGCAAGTCATAACATCAAATGCATCATTCACATCATCATCACTATTATCAACTTCAAATAAACTAGTATGACGCAGTATCTTGTACAAATACTACAAACTGTCGGGTTACTTGTTATATGTATATATGTTATGTTTACGCTTAAGGAAACTGTAGAACACATTTTAGGGTTTCAGTTATGAAAATAGAAAAAAGGAAGCAAATAAAAAAAAAAAAAAAAAAAAAAAACAAGAGAAGAACTTTCGTATACTTTTTAACGACGTTCATGCTAGGTTTGCTAGATGGGAAATGCAACATAAAAACATAATTTGACCCAGATTTATTGTGTATATATGTGTGTGTATATATGTGTATGTATGTAAATTTTTACCACAAAAAACAAATAAACAAGTTAACAAGAGTTTTTTCGTTCTCTGCCACGATAAAACGTGTACAAGACTTTTTATCCTAGTTAACGGTTGGGTTACAGTTACAGTTACATTTCCATGCCTTAGGGATATTTATTGCAATAGATGAGGCATGCATTTCGAATAATTAAAAAAAAAATGCTTACAATTAATTATATTTGTAAAATCAAGTGTAATTTCTGACCTTTCTCGTATTACTTCAAAGTAAGCTTAATCGGCTCGTTGCAAATGGAATATTTGGAATATTCGTATTGTGAAAAATGCTTTTAATTGACGTATTTGAAAGATATGAATTGAAATTGAATTAAATTCCTCTTATTTTCAAAGGCAAATAAATATCTATCTACCTTGAGAATTTAATGCATCCCATCAGTACGTTTGTAATTACAGAAGAACTCAAGGAGTGAGTCAATTTTTTTTTTTTTGTTAGACTACGTAAAAATGCTTCTTAGCGAGGCACAAATGATAATAGCCAATTTCATAATAAAGTAATCCTTTGTTTAATTTCAATTGTAGGTCCTAGCCTTTGCCAAGAGAGACTGGAAAGGAGCATTAAATTCTCATTTTCAATCAGATACTTACACTTCTACGTGTAACTTTCGATTTAGCAGAATATCATTCTGGATTATTTTTTAAATTTTTTTCCGTAACGTGAACTGTTAAGACAAATATTTTTTCTTTAATGCCGTGCGTCGGAAGCCTTTCGATCCAACAAATTGACATAGAGAGCTCAGTAAGTTAAATTTCAATTTATTTGAAAATGAGCACTATACACAATGTTACTACCTTTATGCCATTTAAATATATAGATCGGTATAAATATTTTTTCGTATTAGCATGAGTTGCTAAAATAAGAAATGTTTTTTCCTAAGTGTCCAATCTTCAGGCATTCGTTGGAAGCCTCTAGTTCGAATTAAGTTAAACTTCAATTTACAAAAAACATTAAAAAAGAAAGTTTTTAACATATTTCTGGCAATAACATCTCTATAGATTGGTCTTTTCCATTTGCCACTTACTTCATTCTGAATGTAAAAAGCGAACGTCAACATGGACAAGAGAAAAGTGAAATTAACGATAACCATTCGTATTCGACTCGTCAGTATTCCGGCCTACTCCTTATTTTTAAATAATCATTGCCTCGAAATTTATTAACAGAGAACTTTTAATAACTCACAAGCAAGCAATCTCTTTACTTATTAACATATATTGTTAACATATATTCGCTCTACACAATAACATAACAACATAAGTAAAATGAGAATGAATAGTGTTAGTACGCATACAAAGAGAATACCTGCTGCCTCGCAAAACATCTCTCTGCTGTTAATATAAAACACACCCATTATTGTATTACTTAAGAGTAGTTTGTCGTAAAGAGATTTTTATCAAATGAAATAAAATTTTGCGTTCATACTTTAGTAGGGGTTGTCAACTAAGAGAGTTCATTGACCTAAACTTGCTTATTATCAATATAACACGTTGTTTCTATTCATACATTGTATGACTGTAATGGGAAAATGTTTAGCAAAGAACATGCACATGCATGTAGCTGTAGATGTATGACCACAATTTTCTAAACGAATAAATGTATATAATTATAAACGGCATGATTAAAAAAGTGCACGTAAAAGGTTTATTTAAATGTGGCTTAGAATTCGGTTGTATATGCGCATCCATACCGCTACCTATGTCTTTGCAAAAACAGATGCTAGCAGTAATCTAGGAAATGGTATTCTATGCCGGCAGCACAACTAAATGGAGACATATGAAAGAGCTTAACAAAATCAAAAGGAATAATATTAAAACATAAACATTAGCCCGCGATAAAATGTTTTTAAATTTCCTAAAGCATTTAAGTTTTGCAGCAGCTTTAATTTTGATATATGAATAGGAAAAAGCCGTACAATAATTACGATTTTTAATTTGAGCTTTTGAATTGAACTTTAATTGAACTTTAAATCCTCAGCTTGCCGCACTTTTTTATCTATGGCTTTAAGTTGAAATTTCCAGTCAAATAGAACGTTTTTGTTTTTGATGACAAATCCCCGCTTAAAAGATGATTATCAGCAAGACTGCAATAGTATCGATGGACTTAAGGCCATGCGCACGTAAAATATTTAAATGTAGATGTTTAGGGATTGACACAATGAGACAGATTGGAACTTCGACTTTGCCGATTTTTTACAAAACTTTATGGGAATTGACAAAACATATGCTTAGGTCTATAACTCCAGTAACATGACGTAGAAGTCAAGGATTAATGGTGTGTTGTAGATCAGCCGAAATGCGAAAGTGTAGAGATCAAAATGGAGCCAAATGGGATGCCACCAATAGGATGTTTTGTATGAAGAAATTGTATTAGAGTGAATTCACTTTCAGTGCAGTCAGTCCGGATGCGAAAGAAAGAAAAAGACAAGATTTGGATGAGAGCAGTGAAAAATAGAAAAGTATATAGACAAACGAGACAAAAGAGATATAGTTAGAAAGAGAAATCGGCGGTTTTGATGAAAACACTTAGCTCATTGAGATGAGAGTAATCGTGAGTACAAAAAATATCAAATAAATTGTTGTAGATACGAAAAAAGCAAAGTTCAGACATTGTTCCATCTTTTGTATTTGAAGATGTTCAGCTGGTTCCGGTATCATCACTGTTAAGTGCTCGGATCATTTTCAGATACGGTTTGCCCTAAGTAAGTGGTTGCTCATAAGTTTGTGGACGACCTTAATCTCTCAAGAGGAGAAAAAAAGAGTCCGGCTGGTGTTTAAAGAACGTGGATGAAAATATTTTGTAGAAAAGAGGATGCGCTTTTCCTCTTGCGGAGTTTATGTATTCTTCATGAAGCTCACCGGTGATGTTCTTGTTATTTTTTCGAAATTTCTTATGTTTCTTATGTTTATGTTGGTTGGCTAGCCATTAGGTTTACCACTTGGGAGTTTTTAATCCGAAAACGAATAGTGTCGCCTCGTTGTATCTGCCCCCTCTATGTTTTTGTACCCTACACCACTTAAGATATCAGAATATGGATTACTTTGTGCAGTTGTATGCAATACTTGAAATAGACCCATTCTTTCTAATAGAGATTAATTCCGAATCATTTTTTGAATCGATTTAAGCTTGTCTGCCCGTTTGTCTGCCTGTCTTAATTCCTTATGTTCAACCTAAAGGCAGCAATTTTTTAAGATATTTTGATGGACTTTTTGAAATACCTTGTTTCCCACATAATGCTCTATTTTGGAGAGACGATCTATGGATAAATGTAGGGTGATTTTGGGTATTTACAGGTGTCCTGTATTCTAATAAAGTGTTGTTTCTTGTTTTTCCCCAAGGCATTTTTTTAGCCAGTTAGCAAGTAAAATGTAGATTTATGGTTAGGTTGTAATAGGCTAATACATGGCACATATTCTTAATTCATTTTGTGTAAAATTAAAGTTTAATAGAGCGAAACTAGATTTATTGAAAATTTTGTCCCCTTTACATCAATCGCCATGGATTTTGTGATTGAAAAAACTTCGAGTATGATAATAATATGAAATAATTCGATGTCGTATATGAACTATCCGATGAAGCTTTGTAAACTTAAACAGTTATTCTTCAATTGAACTTGCAGGAAATTGCGCCAAGAATAAAACTCATAAAGCCGATGCTCTAATAATTGCAAAGTAGCGATACGTACTCCTACCTGTCAACCAGACATAAATCTTATATTTGCATAAATATTTATGAGAATTTCGTAAAACTTTTATGTCGCACACCATCATCGCATCGACATTCCTACATGCATAAATAAATATTTTTTTATTATTGTAAAAATCTTATATGAATATACTTGTAAAAATATATAAATATTACCTCTGCTTTTCCAGTGTAATTGAAATACTGCTGCTTACCTCGTGCCTGGCTTTGGCTATAACCTTAGTAGTGCCTTCTATTTCGGTTGTACAACATTGTGTTTTCCGTGAGTGTCGATTTTCTGCTAACACTCAGAAAACACTTGAATCATATTAATGGGTTCATTGCCCAATAGCAAATGATGTTTACATAAGTTTTAAGCCTTAACCTTCACCATACCCCGGAGCAGACAAAAGACAGCAGACAAGAGACAACAATCAACCGGGCATGTATATGTAACATGCCAACCAAACATTTATATCGATGCACTTATAAATCGAAGTACTTTTTATTGTAAACATAAGAGCATATTTAACAGTTATTAAAGGATTTGAAATACTATGTTAAACATTGTGTCAATGAAATCATTTCGAGGACCATTTCAATATAATACATATGCACTTGAATTTTTTTATACAAAAAAACAAAAAAAAAATAAAGGACACAAATAAATTCAAATGATTTAAGCCTAGAACTTGTCAAACCCTTAATTAAGCGACATATGAGAAGATTTACTAAAAAAAAAAAAGTTTTTTTTTTTAATACATTCATTTCTTGTTTATTACATTCAGTTTGAGGATTGTTTTATAGTTCACATTAGCTACACATAGTATATTCTCATTTTCATTAGTTCAATTCAAATTTTTTTGATCATAAGTTTTTTTCTTATTTCTCTTTTTTCTAAAGTCTACTCCAATAAAGAGCTAAGTACTTAAATAGTAATACAAATATATCGATTTCTATATTATTTAAATTGTTTACAAAATATTTTTTTTAAATATTTTTTATTGAGAGCTGCATTAGTAGACGGTTTTTTTTTATTTTTCTTTTCATTTCAGGTTGGATTTTTTTGTTTAACCTTTTTCAAATAATTGGTTATAGTTAACCATGCAAGAACATGGGAGTAATTAATCAATTAGTAACAAGTAAGAAAATTATATTTGGCCGTGGCCGAATTTTTTATACCCATCACTTCCTTTTTTTTACCGAAATAAAAAAAAAATTAAATCTCAATACTCTATAATTATGCGATGAGAGTGGCTAGCTTTTCTATTTTTCGCTATATCTGTTGTATGATGATGAGCGGTGGGAAAGAAGTCAATTTTTTTTATTTTTATATAACAGGGATGTTCTCAATTTAAATTATACTATGACTTTTTTATACTTGACCATTTTTAATACCAACGTACGTGCAAAAAATTGCAATGTTTCCGTCAACTTAACTTAGCTTAAGTTTTGCGACCAGGACAACATTACACTGACAAACATGCTTAAATATCTCCAGAAAGTGTTGCTGATTAGCAATATGCATATATCAAGGGGTCTCATTCTGTATATTGCAGATATGTTGGAAAAAAGACTATGTCCCTATGCTTCATTCATTGATGGGTATAAAAATTGCCCGCCGAATCGAATTGTTACGAAGATAATTACGAAATTAAGAATTATTATTAAAACTTTTAAAAAAAGTATTATGAATATTATCACTTAAAATTGACTACGATTTCTCTTACTTATTTGCCTAGCAGCAATATTTTGAGTGTTTCTCAACAAAAAACAAAGACGAATCGGTGATCTATATTCTTTAAGAGGCCTACGGTGCAAATGAAAAATAAAAAAAAAAATCTTCAAGTCGGAAAAAGAAAGTTCTCTTCAAGATTTTTATCCGTAATAGTCATGTCCGCTTGTTCGCCCTTCGCCCAACCAAGCGCCGTCTTGCTTCCTGCTTATAATCCCAAAGCGGTAAAAATGTTGGCAGTTAGAATGTATTTGATTAGTTTTAATTCTTCTTTCAATTTTTATTCATAATTTGAACGCCGATTCAAAAAAAAGTAGGCATGATCCGTCTTTGAGTCCTTTATAAATATGTCCGTCTAAGCAAACATTAAAATCGATGTGTCTTCGCCAATGTTTTACAAATTAAAACGGGATCCGAATTAAAATTTGGTACAAGTATTATAGATTACTTGAATTAGTCCGTTTTTTATGGATAAGTATTCAGATTTATATTGTACTACAGAGTTATTAACAATATATAAACTTTTGATGGATCAAAGCAAATAATATTTAATATCTAGTAATAAACCTTTGCTTTGAAATATCTGGTCAATCAGAAAATGTAACTAAGTGAGGTTGATTAGAGAAAACATTTTTTCACATATATATATAATATTTTGTAAGATATCCATAAAGAAAGGAGAAAACAATTATATATAATGTATTTAAATGCATTTCTTTAAAACACAATGAAATCTACTGCTTCTCACAGGAAAATTTGTAACTCTTAAGTAATTTAAAAACTAATAGTTCTAATATTCAAATATTTCGCTTTCCACTTTTGACATAAAAGAAATATTTTAGATCACGAAATTTTTTTCTAATCTACTAAGGATTCATATTTTTAAGAGTTTTGCCTTAAAAGTTTTTTTCAATATATAATTTATTTATCCTTAAAGAAAGGAAACTGCGATACAATTGAGCACAGTTTCTAATGAACTTTTTAATCAATTTTTTATAAAACAATGCAGGAACTTTTCTCCCTAAATGGATTTATTTTTTGACTGTTAAAGCCAGTCAATAGGCAATCTTCATTCTCATGTTCATTCATATATTTGATCATCAACTTACAAGATTCAGATACTTGATGACGCCGCATATCAACCTCACGCTTTAATTGATCATTAACGGCGCGCTGCTGTTGTATATTGGCAGCCATTATATCCAATATGGCGGTATCTGCGAGCCCTATTTTGCTACTTATAGTCTTCAAAGTGATTGATTGATTATCGTGAATACTTAAGAAGACAAAAGACACCAAGCCAAACACTTGTAGCTCCCAATGAGGAAACACTTTGAGAGAGGATGTCAGACTGAACGAAAGCTATTTTATAAATAAATAAAAATGACATTACATTAAATGAATAGTGTACTATAAATTAACTTACCTTAAAAATTATTTTATTAATTTTTTCAAATGTTCTGACGATTTATAAAGTAATTATCAGTCTTTTGTAAGAAATCAATAAGCAAAACATAACCAACCGTTCATTCTTCCTGTAGTGTTAAAAGATGTTTACACGTGCCATAGAAATTTTAAAATATAGATCATAAGCATATGATGTAAATTCTACATGTGTAAACACTCTCATAGAAACCGTTCTTTGTCATGTGCTCAATGTTCATATTAAGAAAATATTAGTTCGTGTGAATACTTCGAGTACTTTGGTGTTAAGAAGAAGACATTATTTTGCGGCATACCAATAATTGAGGTTAACATTTCCTATTTTTATTACAAAGAAGAGAGAAGAAATCTGTGGAAAAAATGGCGTTATCTGTTCCAAAAGCTCCTGGTGTATCCCAAATGTTAAAAGAGGGAGCACGTGTAAGTGAAATTCACTTGTATTTTCATTATTTTTTTTCTCTACATACGGCCATGAAATGCGGTCATTTTCAACTTCATCATGAGTCATGTTAAGGAAAAAGAAATAATCAAGTTTTGATATTTATTTCTCAGATGTACACCGGATTAGAAGAAGCTGTCTACCGTAATATAGATGCGTGCAAGGAGTTTGCCCAAACAATGCGTTCTGCCTATGGCCCTAATGGTATGAATAAAATGATTATTAATCACATTGACAAGCAATTTGTTACCAGCGATGCTGGTACTATAATGCGTGAATTGGATGTAGAACATCCCGCGGCTCGTCTTATGGTTATGGCGAGCGAAATGCAAGATGCCGAAGTAGGTGATGGAACTAATTTTGTTGTAATATTTGCGGGGGCCCTTTTAGAAAAAGCGGAAGAGTTATTACGTTTGGGTATCACCACAAGCGAAATTGCTGATGGCTATGAAAAGGCTTTAGCTAAAGCCTTAGAAGTTTTACCTAAACTTGTGTGTCATGATATACGCGACTGCCGTAACGTTGAAAATGTCAAAAAATGTCTAAAAGCTTCCATTATGTCTAAACAGTATGGTCAAGAAGACTTCCTAACCGATCTTGTCGCCAAAGCCTGTGTTGCCATATTACCTGACAATGCCACCTTTAATGTGGACAATATAAGAGTGTGCAAAATTGTGGGCTGTGGCCTAACAAAATCTGAAGTAGTTCACGGAATGGTCTTTAAGAGATTTGTAGAGGGAGATGTTACGTACGCTGAGAATGCAAAAGTTGCGATATTCTCTTGTCCTTTGGATATTATACAAACCGAAACCAAGGGGACAGTTCTTATAAAAACCGCTGATGAATTGTTAAATTTCTCGGCCGGCGAGGAGAACCTCTTGGAAGCACAAATAAAAGCTATTGCCGATGCAGGAGTTAAAGTTGTAGTCGCTGGTGGTAAAGTAGGTGACATGGCTTTACATTACCTTAATAAGTACGGCTTAGTGGCAGTTCGTTTAAATTCCAAATTTGACATAAGACGTTTAAGTCGGGCCGTAAATGCTACCGTGCTGCCACGGATTACCACACCTACCCAAGAAGAGCTCGGGCACTGCGATAAAGTTTGCATAGAAGAATTGGGCGATACTACCATTGTAGCGTTCAGGTAAGGAAGAAATTTTAAATGAAAGGATACTTATTAATACATTTTTTTTGTAGAAATGAAGGCAAAAACTCTCGTATTTCCACTATAGTGATTCGCGGAGCTACTGACAATTATTTGGATGACATTGAAAGGGCGATTGATGATGGTGTTAATAATTTTAAAGCCCTGTCAGCGGATGGGCGTTACCTTCCTGGTGCAGGAGCCACCGAAATTGAATTGGCAACTCAAATTTCTTCTTTTGCTGACACCTTACCGGGCTTAGAGCAATATGCTGTGAGACGTTTTGCCACTGCTTTAGAAGTATTGCCTAAAGCGTTAGCCGATAATTCGGGTCTAAATGG
Organism: Glossina fuscipes; assembly: GCF_014805625.2. Taxonomy (NCBI): domain Eukaryota; kingdom Metazoa; phylum Arthropoda; class Insecta; order Diptera; family Glossinidae; genus Glossina; species Glossina fuscipes. The sequence continues at coordinate 1,243,476 of NW_023998422.1, read as the reverse complement.
TACCGAAGTGGTAAACCTCTTGTATTTGGCTCACAGAGAAGCCAGTGGTAAAAACGTAGGTGTTAATATTGAAGCTGAAAAGCCAGAGACTATGGACGTCACTGAAGGTGCAGACGATGAAAAACCGAAAATTTATGATTTATATCAATGCAAGTATTGGAGTTTAAAATACGCTGTCGAGGCTGCTGTCACCATACTAAAAGTCGAACAAATTATTAGGGCTAAAAGGGCTGGTGGACCAACAGCCCCTCAAGCAGCTGGCAGTGATGATGAGAACTAAAGTTAACATCAAACTTCCTCCTCCTCAAAGCCTCTCATTAAATGTCTTATTTTCTCCTCCGAATTTCAAGCATTCTATTATCATTTGTTTTTACCTATTCAAGAAAATTAACATTTTGCGTTTTAAGTAATCGTCAACTCATTTAAAGCCAACGGAGAAGCCATCTCATCGTTTAACTCAAGCGTTCAATTTAAAGTCATTGCAGTATAATGGATTCGATACATCTATCCTACTGCTTACGCCATGAAATCAACGAGCTCAAAACCCCTCTAATGTGATTTCAAACAACATTAACAAATTTAACTTTTTCTAATCTTGTGGAAATTATATAATTAATTTGTATTACTAAAGGCAAAATAAAAATGCATTTTCATTAATTTTTTATTTCATAATTCCTCCAGTTACGCTTTTCATTTGCATTTAAGAGTATGATTAATTATGCTGCTCGCAAATGCTTCAAAAGTATTAGGTGTTTGCAAAAATTTTGATCAGCGACTTTTACAGATCGAAAAGGAATGAAAATTACCAGTGTACTGAATGGTAGAATTTGATGGTTTTTACCTCACTCTCCACAAAATAACAATTTTCCATTTACAATTATTATTATTGATTTAATACGCGTACGCTGACCTCTAATCATGTAGCGCCCACAATTCCCTCAAATTCATTACTTTTGTTGTTCATTTAAAGAAATCTATCACGTATAGACTTTTTCCCTGCGGCCTTTGATCTGGTTTTTTTTGCTTTACATGGTTTTTAAAAAAAAGTCATGTACGGAGAGTGGAGAGAGCACAGAGTTGCATTCAATAAATTTCAACTTCGTTAAGCGTGAAAAGTGAAATGTACGCCAACGCACCTAGGCAAAGCGTTCCTTTCATAGACATGCTTTATCTATCTCGTAACGTTCATTCAATTAATCCAGAGGAAGGAGGTTTCAAAACTTTCTGCTGTGTATACCGGCGATATGGGCCTCAAACAAAAAAAACTTGGATAGCAGAATGCGAAAAGCTAAGCGCGTTAGTTCCAAATTAAATATCTCGAACGTCACAACGTAGTGAACTAACTAATTTTTCCGTTACAATACTATGGGTATAACATAAAAAGATTTGGAGAGTGGAATAGGAGAACCTAGACATCACAACTTAGTGGGTAGATGTTTTCTTAAGAATACCTTCGATATAGATATCAAATGAAAGGAATTAGAATGTAGAATGCGATAAAGTGCGTTAGTTATGGCTTTGGTTATGGTGGAAACTTAATGTATGAAGTCTTGGAGCGTTTAAGAAAAGCCGATTTCTTGCAAATTAAAATCTTAAGTGGACCAAGGGATTATGTGGTGGATATGACAAATTCGATTACATTGAGTTCTTACTTCTTGCATTATAAACACTTGTGGGGAAAGCAGATGGTTCTTTCGTGATCGCTAATTTTGAATGGAAGCATAGTATATTTCTTATGAGCCTTAAAGTGTGGGCCTTCTTAGCCGTGCTCGTTCGTCTCTCGCTCGTAATCGTTTGAAGGTCTGGCATACTTACTTTATTTTTTTTTTTACCACTATTTAGGACAAAATAATAGGCAAATCCTATCCAGAGCATCCTCTCAATAATTAATAAAATTTTTTACATGCCATCCTCAATACTGTTTAAAGGAATTTAAATTTTGATATTCTTCAAAATTTAAAAAAATTGCATTTAACAATAATGTTCGGTATGCTGATCGGACGCCGGAAAACATCGACAATGACACAAACGAAAACACAATAATGTTGGACCGGAAGCGTTTGTATATGCGTTTCGTACACCACTCATTGATTTGTATACATTCCGTAAGTGTAGAAGAAGAACACGGAATACTGTTTTATTACAGAGACAATTAGCGTTTGTGTATGTGTTTCTCGGAATAAAAAACGAGAGAAAAGTGAGAATTTAGCCAGGTTGATATGTTATTACCATTTGCTTTGCCTTCCTTTAAAATAAAACAATTTTTACGAATTTTTTGTTTTTTTTTTTTTTTGGTTTTTGTGTCCCACTAGTTAAACACATCTAAAGTTGTTAAGGGTCGTTTTATTAAATTTTCAAGCAAACGGGAATAAATATTTTGTCGTTATAATTGGTATACGATTTGTGATATTATGTTCGCACACTGTCAACATCTCTTTAGACTTTATTAAAATATTTAAACTTTTGTCTCAATTGGAGAAAATACAAAGGAAATTATTATGAATTATTTATTTATTATCCTTATTTATTTATATTTTTTTTGGAATAAAAACTTTTTTGATAATTTTTTTCGTCTTTTATTTTTTTTATAACTTTTAACATATTTGAGTTGTATTCAATAACTGCGTGTTCTTGTTGTTGTAATTGTAATTATTGAATGATATTCGTACCTTTTTTTTGTGTAGTTTTACTTCTTTTGTTTTTTTTTTTTCATTAAATATATATATGAAGAAAATTGTTTTTTTTTTTTTTTTTATATTTGTATTGACTTGAGAGAAAAAAATTTAAGAAACAGGCAATAAGTTTTTTTCACATATTACATGTTTTTTGTTTTTTTGTTTTTTTTTTTTTGAAGAAATAAGTAAAGTTCGTGGCCGTTCATAATCGTGGAGTCAATTTTTTTCCAAACAAAAAAAAAAGCAAATATTTTTCATTTCTTTCTTTACTTTGAGTAAACTTGAATTATCTTTTAAAAAAAAAAAGCTATTACTTGTACGCGTTTAATGTAAAAAATTATATTCAATTGATGTTTCCTTTTTAACCTCATCTTAAAGCATTTGTCTTAATTCTTAATGTGTAACATTTTACAATTTATTTATAATTATCTTCAAATTATTCTTCATTTATAAAGAAAAAAATAAATAAATAAAAAAATAAATGGATAAAAATTAAAAAATAAATAAAATAAATGGATAGAAAATTAAAAAAAAAAAAAAAAATTTATTTTTAATTTAACTAATATTAGAAAATCTCTGCAGATTTGTATTTCGTTCAATTTTTTGCTGTTTGCTCACGACAGCAAAATATTAACCGAAATTTTCTGTTAATTAAAATTTAAAAGAAAAAATGTAAAATAACATTTCAGTCATCTTAGCTTTTAAAGGGAAAAAATTAAACAATGAATATTATTTTAAGTTATTAACATTTTTTTTAAACATTTTTTTTTCTTATTATTATTATTAATATTTTCAAACGGATTTTATTCAATATATTTTTCTCTAAATTAAAACAAATGCTTTTGCAAAAAATAAAGACCATTCCTTAAAAAATGTTATTTAATTTTTCTGTATATTTTTTTTTTTATTTTTCTTTAAATAAATGTTCTCTTAATACGATATTCATATAAATATAAGAATAATTTTAATTATCCGCTGACCGTATATTATAGATAATTATTTATTGTTTAAGGGAAAATAGGGGCAAAAAACACGAACTACATCTACATTTCGTTCATATTATTGATCATTTTATATATGTATTATTATATCAATTAATTAAAGCTTCAATCATTTTCTGTAGCAACTATATAAAAATTTTAAACGTGGGATGAAAATTGCTACTTACCTAATTTAATATATTTAATAAAATTCTTAAAGAACGCAAATACGATATATAAATATTTTGTGTTTTTCTTTTCTTTTTTTTTTTTGAATATATATATAAGAATACGGAAAGTAATTGAGTTGTGAAAAAACTTCCCAAATTAAGATTTGAAATGAAATGAAAGCTAAACTAATGACTTGATTTAGAGCGTTTTGTGAATATTTTGTTTTTTTTTTTTTTTTGTGATAAATAATGCCAAGTTTTATGTATTTGTATAGGGGTTTTTAAAATTAAGAACTTTTCTTCAAAGAGGTTATATGTTTGCTTTCGTTATTGTAATGTACGAGGAGTTTAAATGTTTACTAAGTCGGTTTGGCTTGAGAATTTCCGACTGCGATAGCAGTCGAGCAAAACTTAAAATGTTTACTTCTTTTTTTTTTTTTTTAATTTTTTTTTTTTTTTTTTTGTGTGAATTCATTCAATTTTTGTTGGAGTGGCTTGCATCGTTCATATGTATCCCGTGTATTTGTTTTTTTTGTTTGTTTTTGTTTTGTTAATTAAATACGAAGCGCTTTGTAATTGATTTATTCGTTTATAAATTCCTCAGATTTAGTTTTTGTTTTGTTTAACAAACGATATATTTTGTTGCTAATATTTGTATTTATTTTCTTTATATATATGTATGCTTTTTCATAAGATTAACTTGACTTTTTCAGCGTCTTTCCAATGTTTCCTTCCTCTTCCTGTTCCTTGCATATTATTTATTATTATATTTCTTCTTTTTTTTTCATTTCTCCATTCACAAAAATACAGTTTTTCTTTTTTCTTATTATAACCATTTATTATTATTATAATTATTATTGTATAGACAAGTGTAAGTGTATATATAGGTGTAGATATATGTAGATATATCCGTAGGGTTATTTTATTAAATTGTCTCGAAATGCTTAATGTGCATATGTTGTTGTAGATCTGTCTTTGTTGTAATAATTTGGAATATTTATCGCTATTATTTTATTTTATACATATATATATTTGTGTTGTGTTTCTCTTTCATATTATCATCGTAATGGTGGTGGTTTAAGATTCAAATACTTTTAACCCTTTTTTGTCCTACATGTGTGTGTGTGTGTGTGTGTGTGTTTGTTCGGGTGTTTCTTTTTCTTTTTTTGTATGTGTGTGAAGGTCCTTTGACTTCATGTTCAAGGAGTAAGCTTTGAAATTTTTTTTTATTTTTGGTTTTTTTATTCGTTGAATCAAATCTCACACAATGCGATGCCATGCTATATATAATAAATACCCATTTTGCTCCTATGACTTCGTTGATTTACAATACACTACATGATGATTTCTCACGGAATGGATTAACTTTTTGACTGGTGAAACCAGTCAATAGATAATCCTCTTGTTCATGTTGTGTTATATAACGTATCATGGCCGCGCATGATTCGGATACCGTTTGACGATCGACAGCTGCTTCACGTCTCAATTGTTCCACAATGATACGTTGTTGTTGTAATGATGATGACACATCCATAATTGCTTTCTAATTACAAAACCTAGGGTTATAGGAATAGATGAAACGTGTGAAATTTTTTTGTTTGGAAATTATTTAATAAAGAATGCAATCTGTGTGCATCGTTTATTATTATACTCTACGTACGATGATCGTATATATTTTATATGGGTGAATCAAATCATGATTGTTTCTACTTTTATATATGTGTATATACATATACATATACGTATATATATATAGATATATATATATATATATGGATGTAAAAATATGAACCAGTCACCTTAGTTTTTTGAAATGATTTTTTTTTTTTTTTTTTAAATGAGAAAACTTTAACTCTACGAACTCAAATCAAGGATTAATTTATTTTTACAAAAAATTTTATGAAAATTATTTTCAATTATTGTGTTCGATTCCCTTATTGGTAAACAGCCCACAGTGATTGTGTGTGTGCGTGTGTGTATGTGTTGGGAAAACGGAGGCGACCTTAATTTCTTTTCGTTGTTGTTGTTGTTGTTGTTATCTTGTTGTATGAAAGAAGTGCTTCTTTTTATTTGTTTTAATTTCTAGATCTTTTTTTTTTCGCTTTATATTTCTAAAATACTAAGAAATGAATACTAAACTCTTCCGATTTTATATAGCTTACAAAATATACCGTACCGCCGTAAATGAAATTAAAAACTTTTAAAACAATATTATGGTGAGAATTATTCCCTTTTTTTTTGTTTTTTGTTTTTTTTTTTTTACTTAATCATAAAGTAAATCTAATTTTGCTTAATTTTATCTTAAATTAAATTAATTTTTGGTGTAACAGTGTAATTAAACATAATGCTAATGTTAGTAATAATGATAATGACGATGATAATGATGTCGACAATGATTAGTAATGGTTATGTTAAAGTCTCTTTGTTTTTGTGATTACTGTTGCTGTTGTTGTTTTTATTGTTGTTCTTGTTGTTGTTATTATTATTGTTAATGAAGTTTGATTGAATCTATAAGAATATTATAATCAATGATCCGTGCTGGCGGTATCGTCAATGTTGCTATCCCAATTGAATTCCGTGACACCCTGCTTATAATAAATATTGCCTAAGTTGGCGAAACGTTTCTCGAAATCGTTATCTTTAGCTTTCAATGTTTCAAATCTTTGAAATAATAAATTTTTGGCAAACGTATATAATTGAATATCTAAACTATTTAATTCTTTTATGCGTCGCTTTTGTTCGTTGCTCAGATTATGTATGGCCAAGGCGGATACAGTGGTGTTGTGCTGCTCAAAGGGTATAGCAAAACGTAAATTAAAAGTCTCTTCGAATATATATTGGGATATCTTTTGATATTCCGTCAAGCCGAAATAGGCCATTGCCGCTAAATTTCTTTTAGCACTGGCCAACATGACACGATCTCGTTCGTGGCTCGTCATCGACGATTTATTATAGCATCCCACCAATGCGAGATCGGCCAACATTCTTGTTTGCCGATTAACCGCTAAATTTGATTCACAAGCAGCGAATTCATCCAAGGTCACATCTAACCAATCTTTACCTTTATAGCAGGCTGGCAATTCATCTGCCGTAGCTTGCCTACCCAAACACCAATGACGTGAACCTTTCCATGTAGCTCCTCGTTTCACATGACGATATTCCGACATATAGCGTGCTATGGGCTCTCTGAGTAATGTTATATAAAAATATCTACGTTTAGCGGATTCTCCCTCATTTTTTTCGAGTTCCAAATCTACGCAATTTGTCAATTCAGTCCAGTCGGCATGTAAACCGCATTTCCAACCAGTGGAGTAGCGTGAGAATAGCCAATTCTCGTTGCGATGTGGACGGAAACAGTAGCAACGTTTACGTTGCCGCTGACACTCGCAGGGTCTTTTCAAATCTAGATCCCGCACTAAATGCCTTCCGAATGATGTGCCGCCAGTTTTTTGTATATGCAAGAATACCATCACGTCATGGCCATCCATATCGAATTGAAAATCATCATTCAGTACATCTTCGTAACTGAGACCAGCGTTCGCAAAGATAACATTCTGTTGTACGCTTTTCACATTTAACGTTGACGCTGAGGTGATCGATGATATCATCATCTGCTTTTCTTGCTGTTCATTTATCATATGTTGCGGTGATGGTGGTAATGGTGGTAATGGTGGTGCTGGCTGATGCTCATCCGTCCATACTGTATTGCTGTCTGAAGGCTGAGCTCGGCCATTGTATGCCAATATATCTGGTTGCAAAATCATGCTACGTTTCGTTAAAGCGCAAACCTGATCTTGGCAGAAATAACCGAACCCAATGATTCCGGCCATTGCCAAGAATAGACAGAATATGATAATTGTACGTATTTTGAATCGTGGCTCCATTTTCTTGATTTCGTATAAACCACTAGGCAGAAGTAGAGAAAAATCACCATGAACTTGCACCGAAACGTGTTTTGGCATATCCTCGACTAGTAGGCTCATCGTCCATAATAATGTGAAAACAATGTAAGTCCAACAGATGGATAAATCTGTACAACTTTTTCTATAAATTTACAAAATATCGAAGAGCAAATATTTAACCCAACACAAGAGAAAGAAACAGATATGAATATTGGTTTTATAACTTAAAGCAAGGTATCAGAAGGATATTCTTTCCCACATAACACAACCCTTCATAACCCACATTGCGTGTAGCGTTATATGACAACATATTAAAAACATTGTTTATATTTATGTATGAAATTTAGTAAAAAATTAGCGTACAATCCAATGTTCAAGCAATGCTGATTGAAGAAGAAGAGTCAAAACACTTATGCTAACACAGATAAGGGATAACACTAAATAGAAGAGACATTATAATTGGCTTAGATTAGTCATTTCATTACCCACCACTAATTAATCTCTTTTCTTCTTCTTCTCTTTTTCGTACTTTTAAATAAATAGATTTCGTAACTAAACTATTATTAGATTATTGTTGTTCTCAATATTCTTCCAAAAGGAGGTTGGATATCCAGCGTCTCATGAAAATATGTAGTAGAAAGCTTTCGCTGACTTTGATATTTAAATTCGTTATGTTAACGAATATTTTTCTGTGGGCTTGAGATTAATTTCTTGCTTCCATGGATGACTGGCAATGTTCTTACATTATCAGCTTTTTGATTCAAAGACACATGGACAGACGAAATAATTATAACCTGAATCGGTCAATGGTAAGCGCAACAGTTGTAACAATTTACCTTAAAATCTAATGTGGAGGTGGAAAAAGTTAGGAAATCGTAATCATTTTTCAACATATAGATCTACATATATACACGATAGGTATATATGGATAGAGGTGGTCAATCTTGTTTCCCACGCATGGAAGATATACACATGCTATGTGGGTTTTGAAGCGCAATTGCGAACATTTGGCGACTGTAATGTACTCCCTATAATCGCCATATTTAAAAAGCGCTTTAAAGATCTGAAAGAAAGTCTTTGCATTCGTACAGAAGCTAACGTTCAGGACATTGTGTCCTGTGAGTTCCTCTAAAAATGTTTAAGCTCGTTCTCATTCTTGTTGGTCTGAAGTTCCTATTCACATATCAGTGCTAAAATCAATTTTTGCTAGAAACAGTGTTGCAATCGATAGAATCGATGGTTGTACTACATTAAAAAAACCACTACGCAAGCACGTCTGTCACACAGGAAAATATGAAAGCACAACAAATAATAGAGCCTTGAAGCAAGTTTCAACAATGGACAGGTCAATCAACTGAATTGATTTTGTCACGCCAATGCAAGAGTATTCATTCTCTAAATGGTGGCTGTCAGACTATTTGCTTTTTGTTTTTGCAATAAACAATTAAACAATTGTGTGGCACTAAAATACAAAAAAAATACATTATAAATCAATAAAATTTATATTATTTGAGATTTTACGTTGTCTCTTTTGGACGTCAGCTCCAGCTAGTATTAGGTGTAAACGTGGCAAGTTTCACAAATTTGGGAAAATCCTTGATGCGTATTACTAGTTTGTACATAGGAGATCATAGCAGTTAGCATGCAACTATTCTTAGACGACAAGTATAAGGATAACTTTAACTTATATATATACATATATATTGGATAAGAGAAGGCGTGTTGTGTTTGATTTATACGGAATGAAGATTTAATTATAAATTAATGCCGAATTCATATACGCTTGAGACGGCATTTTAGGCAATTTTAAGATATTAGAGGGCCGTGCCTTGTAGACCTTTAGAAAATTGGACTTGGATGTATAAAATACCAGCTTAGAGGTCCAAGGGAAAACTTGAGATTATAATTTAAGTTACCGCATTTTTCGGACTATGAAAAAAATTATCTCAAATTTTGGGTAGGTGTTATGGTCCGAGAATAATATTAAAATATTTTTTCTATAAATCGTCTCTAAATTTAAGGGTGATAGTATCGAGAGTGATGATGAACTGAACATTGCTAGTACGAGCTATGTTAACAATAAGTAAAAATTTTAATTCGAAAGTAATATTAAAATTATATATTTTCTGAAAACCATCTTATATATTTGAAGTGCGTCTTATCGTCCAGTGCGTCTTCTAGTCCCAAAAAAATACCACAATCTGAGTGTAAATCAGAAGTTGATGTCGTAATCGTAATTTAAGCAACGAGACAAACTCTCAAGCGCTTATTTAATTGCATTTCAGGCATAATTCATTTCAGAGTACTTTCTTGGGAAAAAAACATATGGAAGTTTGGAAGATGGGCAACGAACGAATTCTTAAAGAGATGCATAATTGAAATTTGAAGAGAAAATTTTAACAAAACTTAAAAGGAAATAATTAATTGACTGAGGGCTTTTTCCAAAATTACTCTAACTAGGGTTACTTCTTAATTGAGGTCGCCTTTAAGTTACGTCCTGTTTGTCATGTTCAAGTCGTTAAAATGTTAGCTTCTTAAGAAACAGGAATTGCCTGACGGCAATAATTTTCTATAATTTTCAACTATAGCCCATTCTTTTTCGACTCCAGTATTTCTCTAGAAAATTCCAATTAACTGTAAAACACAAAAAAAAAAAAAAACTGCCACCGACGGCAGTCGATTATATTGAATTGCCTGTCAAATTTTATCACACTATTTAACAACGCTCTTACTTAGAGTAGAATAGAATTTACGGCCTCCTTCAGGAGGCCTCCTCTGAGGGAGTAATCAAATACGAAAAGTTCAACTTTCAATTATGTAATTATTTCCACAAACTATCAACAAAAAAAAAAGTGTACTTAACTTACAAACAATATAATTTTTCAGACTTCTAACTGTTATTTACTGTAAATAAAAGAGACGCCAAAGAGTCGTAACTATCGGATTCGTTGTTTCGGAAAGAAAATGAACTTATCAAGAACACCTTGCATGATGTCCAATTTTCGCATGACATTGCTTAAAAACAAGTAAGAACATTATAGTAGAGCAGCGCCAGCCACTATATACCCTATAGAGCAATTATTCGTTCGTTTAGGTAACAATACATCAAAAAGTACACATTACTTTCATGCAAAGTCCGCATCTCTCGGTATAAGACTTTGCGTTTCGTGATGGCGCCCATATAAGTGGTGTTCCAAAAAACAACATAGCCCTTCGTGATGCAAATTCCCTATGGTTAATATTTTTAACTGAAACACTCCTACGAATTATTAAGATAACATAAGATATCTTATATGGTATGGGGCCAAGAATTAGATCCATGTGGTTGAAATTAAGTTCACTTAATTTTTTTTATTTAATTACCATCGTGAACAAATTTTCATCACAAAAAAATTAACAATTACGTTTTTTTGGCATATATGTTTTTTTGGTTTCATGAGAATACTTATATGCAGTGGTATCCAAAAAATAGACCTATGTGTTCCAAATTCGGTAAAGTAGATTTTCGATTTACTACTATGAGCCAATTTTCACCATGAAATATTGGAAATTCAACATTTTTACGCTATAAAGCATTAGTTTTCATAGGTGTGGTTATATGAGAGGGGGTTCAAAAACTTGCCCATGTTGGTCCAAAGTTTTCACACCAAATTCCGAAACCCTACGAATGGGGTGTCGTCGGAAAAATCGACCGATTCGAACCATTTTCAATTTTGGTGTTTTATTATTAAAACGAGCGAATGACTGTACAAGGCGAATTGGTGTGGGATATGTAATAATCGGCGTTGCCCAGCTATAATGTTCTTACTTGCTTTATCTAAAAGTAAAATATCGCATATATAGAATAACATAATTTAAGTTTATATATGATATAAAGCAAAAAAACCGTACCGTCATGTATCGAAAGCCCATTCGAGTGGTATCGAAACAATGTTATAAGATACCTTGAAGTAATGTAAATTAATGCAATGCGCGCACCATTTTGTATAGACACCAAGCCTTAAGATATAAACTTTTGCGAAAAAAAGTTTGTTATGAAATGTCGTTCGAAATGTACATGTAAATGGAAAAGTAACTTCGAGTTTTTATAAAAAAAAAGTGTGAAATTCAACATTACGATGAAATACAAAATTAAATATATATTCAAAAAATAATGAAATCACAAAATTAATTTTCATTAAAAATTACAGTTAATCTATTTATTTTTGTTTCTCATTGTTCTTTGAAACTCCTCGTATTAACGATAAAATCGAAATAGAAGCCAATACTTGATTTTTTGAAATCATATTGTATCGCAACCGTATTATAATATTCGCCAATTTTGTTACGTATTATATCGACACCGTGCTACACAAATGTGATAAGCGAGAGACGTCTATGCAATAGTATAACTTTATATGTAAGTTTAAATTAGAAAATGCCAACTTCGACTACTTCTGTTTTATTACTATTCGTTTGATGCTTTGAGCAGCAACAACAGTTCAAAAAGAGTTCAACGACTGACGACAAAAGAACATATCTCGCAACTTTAATGCTCGATACGAATTACATTTACAAGAGTCCCCCTCCAGCTTATTAGCTATTAATCCGGAAACTAAATTTAGCGACATACCAGCTTAGTTTGAAGCAATGTCTTGCGCGTTAATTCTACATTATTCACTAATTAAGTGCAATGCGAACGTTTGCAATTTGTTTATTCTTTTAAATGCTATTGTGTGTGGTGTGAAACCGTTAATTAACCCACTGGAGAGCCTGTTGTGTTGTCAGCCTTTTTCCTTTTTTTTTTTTGTTCTGACCGCATGTGAAACAATGTAAAAATTTCAACAACAGCACTTATACAACAACAGTAGCAGAAGGTCATACCAAATTTGGTATTACCGTATTATACCCATACTTACAAATGCATGAAATACCAAAAAAAAAAAAAGAAAAGAAAAACTTGCATTGCCTCTTTTTTTGTTAAAACAAAGGAAAATAAAATAAAATAGCTTAACTAGGTTTTTCATAAACTTTCCCTTACCCTATACAACAAATACAAAAAAATCGATTTTTGAATGTAAATTTTTCTTCATGTTGGTGTTTGTAAACATAAAAATAGCGATTCATTTATCTGCTTGTTTAATAAAACTATTTTAATGATGTCGTTAGGGCGGTAGGGCAATCACATAACAGATCATATAAACTTACAAGAAGAGAAAATTTTTCTACTGTGATGTTGAGGAATAGTATAAGGAAGTTGCGATGATAGGAAATAGTGTATAAGTTAAGCAGCAAATGGGAAAGGGGTGCTTCACCAAACAATTAATTTCAGACTAAAAGTTGTCAAGTAGAGAAATATGGAAAAAATGCGTTTTTCACCAGAACTACCACTAATTAGAAGATATTTTTTAAGAAAGAAAAAAAGTTTTTTTTAGTGAGAGATTGCTATACATACACATAAATTATAAACATACGTTAATATTTTTCTTTATTGTTTTACTAGTTCTGAAGACAGTGAAGGATGATTGTGTTCTTAAATTTATTGACTTTATATATAGCTTTTTTTTTCTAAAATTACTTTTTTGCTTACAGATTTTTTCCTTTGCAATTTTCCGAAACACGCCCAAAAAATTCTCCGCACCAGACAAGCACTAATCAAACGCGTAAACACACTCGCACACACACTTTACTAATTCTCTTTTAATAATTTAATAACTACTACCAGAGTTGCCGTTCTGCAGAAATGATAAATTAAGTAAAAAATTTGGAATTTTTAAATAGAAACACGGTAACCATGTACTTAAATAGTTTTTATTTTGCTTAAAGTACCATTAGATGGCGCTTTTTATCATATTTTTATTTCTTGTTTTGTATAAATTTCATATTATAGTACTTATTTATTTATTTAATTTAATTCTACTTATACATGAAACTCGACTAAACAAATAACAGTCGAGTTCAATTGGCACTTAAAGCAAAATTTATATTAAATTAATAATAAAACTTAGTATAAGTACAATAAAACAAATAAGACGGAAAAAAAAAGAAAAAAAAGCATGTACACAACCAGCATAGAGCCACACAACAAGTACAAGCCATACAACCGGTACAGGACCAAATTGCAAATGAACCCCTAAGCCATCGCAAACATGCATAAGCCTGGCAACCGATAATACTTAACAACAATTCATTTTCCAATCGAATTTTAAGGATAAAAGCTAGTTTAAGTAAGACATGGGTAAATCGCGCATATTAAGCAATGTTGCTTTAATGGACTTTAAAGAGTCCGGTAGCGAGAATAAGAGATAGACGTCATTTAGGTTCTTGCAAGCTACTCTGAGCGGATTAAACAGCTCATAATTATATTTACACTGACTAAGCTTAACCAAGATAAAGGGCCTAGGGAAGCGGTTAGGGACATTAAAGCTTATTTCACCAAGTAATAAAGACGAGTATATAGCACCATTTATTACTTTGATTACAAAAGAAACGCCAAGAACAAACCTACGCTTCTCAAGAGACGGTAAGGACAGCAGAAGCAACCTATTTTCATATGGAGGAAGAGAGGCAATCGGATCCCCACCCAAATGTCTAAGGGCAAACAGCAAGAATTGCTTTTGAACAGATTCAATTGAATCTACATGAAGGGGGCCAAACAGCAGAGGCATACTCGAGTATGGGTCTAACCAAACACATATACAGCCTTTTCGTAATGTAGGGATCATAAAGCTCTTTGGACCACCTCCTTATAAAACCAAGCGCGGACCTAGCTTTACTTATCGAGAGCTCAATATGCAAGTTGAAACGTAACCTACGGTCAAATAGAACGCCGAAATCTGTGATCGAATCGATGTCCTCCAACGTATGCGAATCTATGAAATACTGAGTAATGAATGACTGTCTTCTTGAGAAAGAAAGCGTCTTACATTAATGTGATTGGGATTCAACAGCGAAGGAGGAAAACAGTTTCACATCATCAGCATACATTAAGATCTGGCTGGAATTAACCACCGATGGAAGATCGTTAACGTATAAATTAAATAAAATGGGATCTAAGTGACTTCCTTGAGGTACGCCAGATATAACGGGGAATTCATCCGAGGTGATAAAGTTGAACAAAACCTTGAAGGAGCTGTTGTGCAGATAAGAGCTTATCCATTTCACTAAATGCCAGAGGCTTGGAGTTTAAAGATAAGTAAGTTATGGTTAACCATATCAAACGCTTTGCTTAAATCAGTGTATATCACATCTGTACGAGAGCCACTAGAAAAAGCCTTGAAAACATGACAAGTAAACTCTAACAAGTTAGTGACTGTAGATCGCCCTTTCCGAAAGCCGTGCTAGTGTGGAGAAATATACGAATTAGTGCCAAAAGCCAAACTCTGAGTCACAATACGCTCGAACGACTTGGGCAAGACACTCAACTTGGCTGTGCCTCCGTAGCTCTCAACAAATTGTCTACTTCCACTTTTGTGGATAGGAACAAGGAAACTACTCTTCCAACATGAAGGGAAAACACCTAAATACAAGGACATGTTAAAAATCTTTGAGATCACACCACATAACTCGACAGCGCAAGATTTAAGTACACATGATGGAATTTCATCAGGTCCAGGCGAGCAACTGTATTTTAGAGAACTCAACTCTTTAAAAACGTCATCTTCCGAAATTACCAATTTAGGAATTGAGACAGAGTTAGTTATTTATAGGATATGGGTAGTTTGATGATAAATCGATATTAGCAATCGAAAAGTTTCGTCGGAAATACTCAGCAAACAGATTTGAGATTACAAAATCACCCGAGGAATCAGAGCCATTAAAAGAAACATGAGAGGGATATGTGGAAATTTTTCTTTTTGAGTTAACAAATTTAAAAAAGTATTTAGGATTAGCAAACAGAGAGGATTTAATGAACTGAAGGTGTCTGCAGTAATAATGGTTATTGAGGGAGTTAAATCTATGCCTCGGCACCGAGTAAGCTAAATAGTCGAGCGCAGAACCACTTTTCGAATATTTTTTGAATAGCGTGTTTTTTCTATTCTTGTAATATTTAATTGTCTTTTTAACCAGGGGGACACCTGCTTCGAGGTCGGCACTGCTTGATCGGAGTAGATGCAGCAATAGCTAGATTTAAGGTATTGTTGAACGATGACAATCACTGTTAAACCAAGTGACTTGAGGCAAGTTGACATCACCCAATGCAACGACCAAATCGTTAAGTCTAGACCGCTTGGCCACTTCACAAATGAAGACAGCGTGTTTCTTGTAAATGGAGATATCAGAATTTGGGGGAATATAGGAGCAGGTTACAAATAGCTGTTTATTAGGCATTATCGCACGAATGGCGATAAATTCAACGTCAGGAGAAGAGGAAAATTCTATTGAATTGGACGGGACTGACGCAGATATGGCAATTAATTAATACACTACCACTAATGCCATTCACTCGATCATTTCTGTAAACTTGGAAAGAATTGTGAAAAAGTTCCGACGAATGAAGATCGGGTTTTAGCCAAGTTTCGGTGAAGGTCAAACAGAAAAACTCCGTGCTCACTGAATTTAGAAAAGTAGAACGAATTTTTGAATTAAGACCCCTTACATTTTGATAAATGAGAGATAATGGGCCTGAAGAAACATTTAGTTTTTTGAAGGCGACAAGACTATTGCTTTGGTATTACGGGGACGATCTCAAGGGATAAATTCCTTAATCAAGGATCCTACTGTGGCCACAGTGGTTTTTTTAACAACATATCACTGTTTTCAGACGGAACTAGTATTTTAAAAGAGGAGATTGCCCTAGATTGAGAAGGAGCCATTTTGAAAATGCTAACGCACTTTAAGTTGACTGATGGGACTTTCGCCGCCAGATAACTTTTTATGTTATCCACCGATGTTTCAGGTGCCAATCTTGACACAAATATTGCTTTTCTGGGAGGAACTGCCGTCAAGGAAATATCATTAGTTGGAACAGGAAGGTTCGCGGTTGGGGACTTTAGAGTTGGGGAGAATATAGATGGCGTTATCGCCCTTGCACCAGCAGCTTGCGCGACTTGCCCGGTCTTGTGACCAGAGTTCACATTCGAACAGCCAGGGAGAGAGGATGATTTATTTTCCTCTTTATTATTTTTAGGCGATGGCGCTTGATTAGAGTGAGTGGCGGCCCTGGGCGGAGACACCGTTGCCACTTCAGCGTAGCTTAAAACGGAAGGATTTGCCGGCTTGTTTGTAACTACTTTGTTACCAAGCGACTCGACAATATCGGAAACATTAACGTTCACATTAGAGTTAGAGGGAGCGGTAACTTATACCAACGAATCAGATTTAGAGGAACTCAGAGGTGACGTCCCACACGCTACGCTACGAGTAGTTATTTTTCTGGTTTTGGTAGAAGATGAGTGCTCAATAAAACGGCACTCATCAAACCTAGACTTAATTAGCTCAAACATCTCCCACAAGGAGCCGTGATTTCTACTCAATTCCGAGAAACCATTTCGCGTCTCCGTGAAAAGTTTGTAGAAATCAATGCCCCGCTGCCCACAGTCAGGACATGACCATCTTAAGCCTTTGGAAGGGTCAGTGACTACGTCAGCAGCACGGCCGATAATACCGGCACATTTTGCATGACCAAAGCGCTCGCAGAGCCAACAAGAAACGAATCTATCCGATTCCGGGCCTATTTTTGCGGGACATGGTGTATATAAGCACTCCATGTCAAGCCAACGAAAAGAAACAAGTGAATTATTAGGAAAGAAAAAAAGTCAAAAGAATCCACTACTCTAAGTTTATCTACAAATTTAAGAAATTTAATAAAACTTCTCCGTTACGTTGTCACAAGAGAGAAAAAGAACAAGAGAAAGCAAAACCAAACTGGAAGCCCGAAAAAAGAGAGAATACAAATAAGAAAAATTTTCTCTTAAATTTTTTCTTAAATTACACGTAAGATCTAAACTACTAAAGCAACGGTAAACAGCCAAGAGAAAAGCTATTCACACCAAAGGAAGAAAATAAAAAAAAAAATAAAAAAGAAAAAACTAGATAAGACTCGAGAGAGATTTACATTTGCGATCACAAGTGCTAATCGCAAGAACCAAAATGAAAATCACAAAAATTTTAATGTAATTAATAAATTTTTACACTTTACACGTTCAAAGCTTTTATACATTTACATAAACCCAGTTTTAAACACGTATAAAACGAAAACATAAAAAATTTTAGTAATAAAACTAACAAAAGCGTACGATCTCGCGCGCGTCAGTTGCCAGACTTGACTTATTGATAATAATAATTATATAACAAAAATTAACCCTAAATTTATTAAAGTTCAGGCAAAAAACATTGTACAAAAGCGAATTTTCGGTTGTTGATTTATTGAATAGAAAAATAAGAAGAAGAAATATTGTTTTCATGTACTCTCGTAATTTTGCAAACGTTTCCAGCCTTTTTCATTCTGCAACGTATTTAAATGCTTATTGCTCACATAAATATTTAAAAATGATTTCGTTGGAAAGTGTTATAGAAAACAACAATAAGAGTATGAAATTAGTGGATGCTTTAAAATCCGAGGTTTGGAGATTGTAATAAATGAATATCTAGGTTAAGATTTGCTGAACATATTTCTGCTATTCCATAGTTAACAGCCATTCAAGCCGAGCTTCTAAATCGAAAGAAAAGCGAGCTTAGGGGAGAAAACGCCCGCTTGCAAAAACAGGTGGAATCGGTTAAAGCTGAGTTGATTGCTTTGGAATGCAGAAATGGCAAAAAGCAAATTCCCCTGCCCGGAACACGTAGTTTAAATACCGCATCTTGTGATGATAGCACAGATAATCAGCCACAACAATTTCAAAAAAAGGAAAACGAAAAAACAAAATTGGAAAAAGGGAAAAAGGTAACAAAGGAGAAAACCCAGGAAAAAACAAAAAATGCGGCAATAATTGAAGTGCCTGTAGATGTGAGACGTTTAGATTTACGTATAGGTAAGATTGTAGAAGTTTCGCGTCACCCCGACGCTGATAGCTTATACGTAGAAAAAATCGATTGTGGAGAATCGCAAGCACGCACAGTTATCTCAGGTTTGGTCAAGTTTGTGCCTTTGGAAGAAATGGAAAATCGTTTGGTCGTTGTATTATGCAATCTGAAACCAGTTAAAATGCGAGGAATTCTTTCAGAAGGCATGGTTATGTGTGCCTCCAGCACAGATAAAATTGAAGTGCTAAGTCCGCCTGAAAATGCTATGCCTGGCGATCTGGTGCACTGCGAGGGATTTCCAAGAGAACCCGATGCGCAACTAAACCCCAAAAAGAAAATCTTTGAAACATGTGCTCCAGATTTAAAAACCAATGACTCTTTAGTGGCTTGTTTCAAAGGCTCCCCCCTGCATGTACCAGGGAAAGGCCAGATACTCGCCCAAACTTTAAAAAATGTTCAAGTCAAATAAGTTTATTTGCTAAATTTTCAAATTTTTGTTTTATTTGATTTTTATATACAATAAAGAAACAACTCTTCTGCTTCAAGCATGTTAGTTTTAATAAGAACATCAATGGACCTGTTCCATGGCAACAAAAAACTAGTTTTAACGTAAGTCTCTTCTAAGAAGGGGTTGTTCGGAAGGTTTCTCAACCACTATAGTTTTAGTCATAACGTCGTAAGCCGTGCGATTACTTTTAAAGAAAATCATCAAGAAGCACACGGGGAATAGCAAACTAATAATCATGTTTTTTGCCACTGCTCGCATAAACGCACGCCAAAAGCCTAGCGTTTCAGCTGGGAAGAGTAATGCGCGCATTTGCACACGAGCCTGTGGAAAGGCCAGTTGCAATGGTAGTCCGATGTTCGCTTGTTGTTGTTGCTGTTGTTGTTGAAGTGGATACGTTGCTTCCACATACTTAATGCTTAAACCCATTACAATTTTCCCTGGAGTTGCTCCATTTGGCAAAGCCGTCCATATGGCTTCATACAAACAAACAAATATTTTTGTAAATGCTTCCAATAACAGCAGATCTGAAGAAAAGGCTAAAAAATCCATAAAGAATACAAAGAAACCAGCAAAGTCTTCCTTTTCTACAGCGTCATTGAAAATATTTTTATCCAACTCAAACATCATTTGCAAATCGAAGACATTCATCGCCACAAAAATTATGCTGATTTTAAACATCAACAATATCGCAATATCTATGATTTCTGCAATGGCACGTTTCCAAAAGGGTGCGATAATATATTCATAGCCTCCCGTAAGATTAATAAGTTCTATTTGAGACTGATCGCTCAGAATACGCAAACCAACATTTCCCATACGGCCCATTATGTTAGCGACAGCTGCCTGATTAACGTTTTGATTTGAATTCCCTTGATTTGATGAAGATTGTGATGGTTGCTGTTGCTGCGTTGTTGTTGTCGCGACTGTTGGAAAATTCCAAAGCGTTGCAAGCGCTGTGTGCTGCTGAAACACTTGAGGGTAAGTGCTCATTAGATACCATGGAAACAAAGCCATGGCGTTTTGTGAGATATTAGCGTGCTTTACCCATTCATTCAGACTAGCGAAATAGGCTTCCTTAGTAGAGATTTCCTTTTTGGGCATTCCATTCGCGGATTCCGCCGATTGCACTGTATCTTTGGCATCTTTTAAATTATCCACAACTTTGTTTTTGTCCATTTTTACTATTATTTTTAAAATTTATAGCCTTTCGCTTTATTCATTAGTTTAGTTTTTATATGAAGCACACGTATGTTAATCTATTTAGCATTATTTTCTTAAACAAAAAAGTGAACAAAGGAAAGCAACATAACTCTATTTTTTTTCTCTCTCTCTCTCTCTCTCTCTCTCCTATAAAATTTTAGATATATTTTTTACGCGAAATGTTTTACACAGATAGAAATAAGAACATTTTAAGAAGACAAGGAGGTGACTTAAATAAATTAAGCTTTTAACTAAGCGAAGCAAGGCTTTTATCCAAAACTCTTCTTTTGAAAACTGACAGTTAAAAAAATCTGCACCAGATTGACGCTTTATTCGATGCGCTAAAAATAAGCGCAATTGTTTATACAAGCGTCCACTACATTCCAAACATTTTTATGGAGGCTTATTTCAAAAGTACAAAAATATCATTTTCTATCCAAACATTGCACCCATGTCCCGTTTTCAGCGAACAAGATTTGGAATATTAATATAATTTTCAAATTTAAGATATTTTAAGAATTTAATATTTAATGTCAATTTTTTGTTATATATTTTTTGAGCATTTATACTAAATCAGTTCACAAGATGTACTGAAATAAATAATGCTTTTAAAATATACTATGCTTTTAAAGAAATATTGTTTTGTAATAAATGAAATACTTAAACTATATTCACGATCATATTCTATAGAATTTTACATTCAATCTGTAAAAAATTCGAAATATGTAGTTGTAAAAGATAGGAATCTTTTCATTCGACACTAATATCAAGAGAAAGATAATCGCCAACTTCCGTCATGTCATTGGTCCACCACATTCGATGTAGCATTTTTTTTTGTCGCAATTCTATTCTTTAAGCCGTGTTTAATTTAGATTTAACACCTGTAGCGTTTCGTAATGCTATCAACCTTGCTGCCGAAACCTAGCTCTTTTATGACGTCTGTCATGCCCTTCAATCTTACCAAAACAAATGCACTTTATTTTGCAAAAGGATCAAAGAATGTTGTTAATATTGGCATTAAATTTACACTGGTGAACCAACAAACATCGCCTAAATTGCTTGCCAGGATTATTATTTCAAGTCTAACTTTTCAAGGACATTACTTGGAACCCTTTACGGATGCTCAATCTGCAGTTTTCAAACCGGGCTTTTTCGAAGCTTTGACTGTTTACACATCTTTGTCCATTCCATAACGCGCAACTTCCTAGACTATATATTCAAAAAAATGCAGACATCTGTAACTTCCGAAATGAAAACAATTCGGTATCAGTTTTTAAACAAAGCTAAATTAATTTTAAAAATTAAAAGAAAGGAAAAATTAGTTTTAATGCAAAGGGCAAGAAAAACAAAAAATACAAGTAAGCAAATTATATTCGCGTTCATGGTTGTAATCCAAACGTCTTCACTTAAATAAGCAACTACACCTAGGTTTGAAGATATCGAAGTAGGACCGGGTCATTATTATCCCTAAATGGTTCAGCAATCTAATGAAAAACAACTTTTTTTATCCTCCTACATTTGCAATTTTTCCACAATATCAAATAAAAAAATTGCAATTATTTTTTTTCTAATTTCTTATATACTTTTCTTTTAGGTCTTTAAATTTTTCAAAATTTTTTCGTTACACTGTGACACTACGCTCCGTTTTTGTACTCTCCACATTTATTCTTAGAATCCAAAATACCAAAAAAGCATTAAAAGATAACAAGAACAGCTGTTCAGCAACATATGGTTTCTGATCTGTCAGTGTTAGCACGCAAAGTAAGGCCGTTAAATTCAAGCAACAAACATATAATAAACACGAAATTCAGGTTCAGATAAGGAAATCAATAAATATTACAAATGCAATTTTGGCCAACACAAAAGGGCGGGTTTATTTTTTTTGAATATTACTTGGCCATAATTGAATCGAATTCGGTAACTATAGAAAATAATTAATATTACATAAACAATAATACATCAGAATTATTCATACATCTGTCTTTAAAATAGTATTAATTACATTGTAGCCTGAGCCGATGTTGCTAGTGCTCAATGTCTTTTTTTTTAGTCTAAGAATTCAATTCATTAGTCTAAAATTAAAATAATAATAATAATGCATTGTAGCCTAGTTAAGTATCTTAAATTTAAGTTTCCATATGATTTTCTTTTAACAACGCACGCAAGTTATTGAAATTTGTACGACAAGCACGCGTAGCATATTGGTATTATTAAAATTATTAATATTATAATAAATCCAACAATATCTTTATATGTGAAATAAGGATGGAACGGACTTTTATCAACATTTCATTTTAACGATTATTAGACCCAGTTTCATGTAAAAATATTAAATGAATTATTGTTATAGCTAAAACAATAAAAGGTAAAATAAAATGGAAAGTAAAAAATCGAGTAAGAGTTGCGTTATTAATCGGGCTCTGGTTGGTCGCCAGTTAGTTTTGTTTTGCCGACGGCTTTTGTTAATTTGGTTTGTTAGATAATTTGGTCCGTTAGATAGTTTGGTCCGTTAACATTTAAGTTGTTAGTTGGTTAGTTCTCTTCGGAAAAATTACGATTAAATCACGTATTTCGTACTATAGTAATTAAAAGTAGTCCTGACACAATCAATTTTTTGCTTTTCTTCTGAAGATTTGAACATATAAGCCATAAACCTTTAGTCCATGCTTACTTTCTATATATAAAAAAAAAAAAGATATGTTCAGGACATTAATTCATTTAATTTCTATGTATAACAACTCCTGGTAAAGGGAAAATAGATATAGGGATATAATTTGCGTTTGAATATAAGTATTTCCTCTATTGTAACAACCTGTTTTAACGACGGCAATTTGCATTTTTCATTTTGCAATGCCGACGGCAATTCGCATTTTGCAATGAATTTTAACAGAATACGTGAAACATAAAGCTGGCGGCTTTGCAAATTAAACCATCTGGCAATTTAAATTGTTAGTTGGGCACTCAACCATTTTTGGCAATTTTTTTATTTATTATAAGCGACTCTGTGCTTTGCCTTTCAACAGAGAATTTAGCAAGGACGTTGTTTAATTTGATAATAAAAAATTATGCGAATCAGCAACGTAGTTTCGGAAATATTTTATTAAGAATGTAAAATCTTTCTTTTATCTTCAAAGAAACTTTTTATTACATCTGTAAATAGGATATTACACAAGTCAAAAGTAGAGGACTCAACAACGTAACAAAGTAAAGAATATTTACTTTCCTTTTAAACATTTCTTTTGTTCTAAAAATGTTATACGAACAAATTCGCCCTATCGTAACGACTGCCGATATCTGGTAATATGATTAAACTTGTGAAAGACAGCCATCAGTTTTTGTGGAAGGTATGTGTCTCCAGATCAAGTGTAACTTTTATTGAACTCCATTACATCTCTGTTTTATTGTTAGCATACGCTGTTATTATTTAATGAATCTATTTTTTCATGACAAAATTTTAAATGTCATCATTTTTGATATTCATAATCGGACATATAAGCCATAAATCTATTGGCTTAGTCCATATCTGTTCAACATACCAAAAAAAACAAAGATATTCACAATCTGAAGCGATCAGAATAATAAAAGTGCCCGCCTGTCTGTCTTCTTTGTCTGCGTTTAACCTAAAGGCTACGATTTTTGAAATATTTTGATGACATGTGGTACACTAACGTATTTTGATCCAAGAACGAACACTATAAAGATGGTTCAGATCGGGCGTGCAGCCCGAAATGCATTCCAACAATTTCCCACGTATCGTCCGTTATGATTTGCGAGCCTATAGTGGGAAACAAATGGCATTTTTATTTTGATAATTAACAGATAATTTATCATTTGCTATAAAATCCTGCGATAATTTATTTCAAAGCAAGTTTGCAATGTATCTCATATTCAACAAGTAAGAAAATTATACGGAATCTTCCTTGCTTACCACATCTGCCTTTAAAAAACCAACTTAGTTTAGTTTATTAATTATTAATAATAATTATTTATGATAATGTGAAATAATAATTATTATTAAAATTAATATTAAGGTGCCAATAAGACGGTAGTCCCTTGCGGCACCGTTACGAATAACGATAGCATAGCGATATGGATAATAACTATGTTGTACAATATTAGATTAGAGGCAGGGACACAGACACAGTCATAAATAAAGCGTTTAAAAAGAACGGAATGATCTGCGTAGCCGACCTTTTCCCATTTTTCCTAAGGTATTGGAGAACAACCCGCTGAACATAGTTGGAAAGTTTTGTTGTTGTACATGTTATAATTTATAAGTAATGAGTCAAAACTGCAATTTCTCTATTTTTGAAAGCACAAGTGTTGTGGGCTTCAATTGTACTCAAGGCATTCTTCTTCAAGTAAATTAATCGATTTTTCATATCAATCCACATGCAAAAATTTCCATTGCTTTAGCGTTATTTGAACCCTAACTGTTAATGTTAATTTTTGGCAACAAGAGAATGTTTTACCGTACATGTCCACCCAAACGGAGGGACGGTAATGGTTGAGAATTTATATTCTTTGTAGAATTCGTAAATGTTCTTTCTGGATGTTGCAAGCCCTATTTCTCGATGGCAGCTAAAAAAACAATGTTTGCAATTAAGTGGTATATAATTCACTGCACTTACGAACGATTCCAATGGCAAATTTTCCACAAGCTACAAAATATCT
Source organism: Glossina fuscipes (assembly GCF_014805625.2). Lineage (NCBI taxonomy): Eukaryota > Metazoa > Arthropoda > Insecta > Diptera > Glossinidae > Glossina > Glossina fuscipes. The sequence continues at coordinate 1,218,423 of NW_023998422.1, read as the reverse complement.
CTAAAGTAGTTTAAATTATTATTTTCTACATTAATCAACTTAAAAAAGTATGTAACCATGATCCGTTTCATTGGATTTTCTTTTTTGGTTCCTAGTTTCTTCTCACTTCTAATCAAATAAACGTACATTTAAGCTTTGTCATTATTTATTAAAATTAAAACAGCTTTATAGAGATTTTTTGTTTTTGCTTTTAAAAGTTTAGCTTTTGAAGAGTTGTTTAGAACTACTTTTTATTTTCTATACGTAAAGGGATATCCGCTTTTAACCTGTAATTAAGTTATTGGCATTCTTTGCTTGATTAAAATATTCTTGCGAACAGTGGAAACGAATCTTTATACTTTCTTAAAGAAATATTAAAATCGCCACGTTGCGGGCTTAAGTCTTCAAAAGTTAACTTTTAAATACTTGCGAATGTAAGAGAGAAGGAAATGCATGTAAACACTAAAAAAATTAAATAGAGAGTACCTTAGGAAAGTCAAGATATCGAAAAATCTAAGATCACTTACAAAAGGAAAGCGTTAGACACAAGCAAAAGGCAAGTTGTTTTTGTTTTAAATTGAGAACGTACTTTAAACAACATTAAGTTTATTGCCAAACATTACCTATATTGAGATTGCCAAATTGTTGTGGCAAATTGGCGGTGGCTGGTGCATTAACGGTTGATGGGTTGTTAGATGCCAAAGAGCTGCTTGAGTATGCACCAATTAGCCCCTGATTGAAAGCAGACTGAGCTTGGAGGCCTGGAAAAACCATGGCTGTGTTTAACGCTGGATTCGTTGTCATAATGTTGCCCGGCTGGCCTGAGGCTAAACTTTGAGTTTGAGAATAACTGGTTTGTAAAGGAAACGGGGTTGTTGAGAAACCAACTGAGTTAACTCCCATAAGACTTGTACCGGGCATAAGGCCCATACCTGGTGCTGCTGTAAAAGCTGTTGGTGCTGTCATAACAGGTGCGTTGTACATGCTTGCCGAATTTGGAGGTGTCATGAATTGCTGTTGCTGAGGCACCACCGCTGGGCCCCCGGCGCCCATATAGCTTCCTGGCGTTAAACCTGTGAAACCGCCTCCAGGAGCAAATAGGGCTGCAGCTTGCACTACTTGTGGTTGTTGTATAAAACTCATGCTTGTGAGTGTGGGATTAGCCGGTGCTTGGCCATATAAGGCTAATATACTATCCTTAGTTAGCTTCCCTGTTTTATCTTTATCTCCAACAGCACTATGCAATGAACTCTGATTAAAAAAATCCTCTTCCTCCTTAGCCAATGCATTTTGCGAGGAATTCGTATTGTTGACCAACTTTTGCGCTTCATTGTTTGAGGGTGTGGCACTCAAGAAACAACTAAAATTATCATTTTGCATGTCATTTGTTCCCGTTGTAGTTTGACCCGTTGACGAATTTTGTACAGGCTTAGTAGGCGAAGCTAGACCCAACAAATCATTTGAATGATTATTATCTGCATTAGCAGTTCCCGTGTTATTGCTCCGTTGGGTTTTGGGGCTATTGCTGGATTTCGGTTTGGGCAAAGGAGCAGGCAGAGGAACTGCTTTAAGCGTTGAAGAAGTTTTCTTATCATTGCTACTACCACTTAAAACGCCTATCCCTAATGCGCTATTAGCTTGGGCTGCCTTCTTTTTGCGCTTCTGTCTTTCTAACTCTTCGTCGATTTCTTTAGCCCAATCCACCTTGGGTGGAGAGGGTGGCACCCATTCACGAGCTAAATATTTTTTATGCTCATATTTAGCCCGAATAAATGATTCCAATGCCGTGTCAGTCTGAGGTCGACGAAAACCGTCAGGCAATTGAGCTTCGTAGACTGCACGTGCCCGGGAATTACCCATTTGTTGTAATGATATAACTTGTTCTGGTGTCCAAGTATCCAAATTGACCGATTTAACACGTGATATGTGTACTCCAAGATTACGATGAATGCCAGCGCATCGTATACACAAAAACACGCCCAAATTCCAAGAAGCCCAACGCGGTCCTGTAGGAAAGGAAATAAATAATATATAATAAATAACATACAATAAAAATTACAGTAGAGAAAATAAGAGATACGCCTACTATCTAATCACTTGGCCACTAAAAACAACAAAGAGCTTTCACTTATTGAACTTTTATAGATACGGAGTCGTTGAAACACAACAGCTCGATAAATAAAGAATGCTTATGTGTGTGCAAAAATTATATTTAAATCATGATTTAAGACAGCCCTTCTGACGATGCATACACGCAGATATTTGCATAAAGAAAACAATACAGTCGATCAATTGTAAATACAAAATACAAAACGTCAAGCAGGAAATTATTATCACGAACGAATTTAATGCAAGCAACATAAGAGAACAAAAAAATATTATATTCCATATTCGTACCCTTTGCATCACAATCCACACAATATTTATTATCCTCATCGCGCAACATTTGCGTTAATAGCGTTTGACATTTTTCCTGTATTAATTTGGTCCTTTCCGTTTCTTTCCGGCTGGTCGTGGCAGAACTCATTCTTATAGATTTAATTTTTTTGAATTTTTCTATTTATTATTTCCGTACTTTTGTGGTTTCTCTCTTTTATTTTTTATTTCTCTAAAAACTACACTTGCAGGCGTGTATATATCCTATTTATTTAATACATGTATTATGTCGTTTTTTTTTATTTGTATTATAACAAATTTGCAAACTAACAAAAAGAAATTTTGATTGAAATGTAAAAAATTCTCCAAATAAAAAACCATCAATTTGATACCGTCTTTTATTAGAAATGTAAAAATATAGAATAACGGATAAAGAATACAAGTAAGTAAGTAATCGTAACTGTTATTAAATAACAATTATAACAAAGCAGGAAAATATATGCGAAAGCGAAAAAGAAATTATGAATCAGATAATTTCAAGGAAAATAATTTAAATTGAAAATTAAGAAATATGGCAATTAAAAATTGAAAAAAAAATGTATAGAAGAAGCTTGAAGATTCATAAAAAAAGAAGTATTTAATACTTAATGCTCAAAATGCATCAAAATGAAAGCTTAGCTTTAATAATGTTTTTCGTTATAATCTGCGTCTAAGTTTTCTCAACATTTTGAGAACATATTTTAGAATTTCGAGTACAATTTTTTCAAAATACCATTAAAGGTTCGTAGTGGAAACATGGCAAAATCAATTTCACTATTTAGTCAGTCAAACATACGTCTCCGATGTATACAGATTTGCAATAAAAAAGTTTTCTCTTCGTTGGAAACTTGTTTTTTGTTTGCAAACTCAAGAAGGAGAGAACGAATTTCTGAATTCTGAATTCGGGTTGACTTAATAAACTGAACATACGAAGTGGCAAAAAAGTTCACGCTTAGCATTCACTTTGTACCCCTTCTTTTTTGCCATTAATCATAATTTTTTTAAAAACAACAAAATCTCGAAATTTTATAAGTTCTTTTTTATAAAAAGTTTATAAAAATCATACAATGATTACCTACGAATTATTAATGCTATTATAAAAAATAAAGGTTTACATTATGAAATAATATTATTCGTATGGCAACTCCAAGCGTTAAAATAAATTCACGAGCAAATTGAACCAACTCTGTTCATTCATTTAAATGCTTGTAAAACGTTTTAGCCGCGTATTTTAGATTTGCTTGCAAGGTTTCGATTGCATATGTTTAAATTATCCTTCATAGTAAACAGAAAAGCGCTAAGAGCATTCGGCCGGAGTGGCGGCTATGGACGCGGCACGACGTACAATGGGTTTAAACGTGGACAAAGTAAAGGCGAAACTCGATATATGCCGGGAGAGTTTAAAGAAAGGCTATGGCGGCGTCTTTGATGGAGGCTTCTTGAATGTAATTTGAATTACAGTCAAAGTTTTGCGAACACTTTAGTGTCGACTTTCTCATTTTAGTTATTTTGCTTTGATTTTTTTGACTTTTGCCGGACTTTGCACAAGTTTTTAATAAGGATTAACGAAGAAGAAGAAGCTCTAGGAGATGTGTATTTATGTTTAACCCAAATCATGGTCTGCATAAAGTACCTGGAAAAAACAATTCAATTGGAAATAAAACGCGTTGTTTCTATATCGGTATTTTTTTTTTTATTTTTTTTTTATATTAAAAACATGATTTAAACTGTTTATTTCAGGCTGCCCGGCAACATTTTCTAGACCGTTTATACTGTCGCCTGGACCATTTGTGGTCATGTGTTACCTCTCTAAGTAAAAAAGATTATGAAAAAGTGGCAAACATTACAATAGAAGAAAATTCATTTGTCGCGCTTATGGATTTTATATTAGAACAAATAAAACCTTATACCAACTACAAAGACGACGATTCCAAATTATCTACCTCGACAGAAATCAATGTGTCCGCTTCAATGGAACAGGCCGTACTTGTTAGTACACAAATACGTGGCAGAGTGAATATTGTCATCGGTCATACTTTGGCTTTTGCTAATGTGGCTTTGGAATCTGATAAAAAAGCTTTAAGTGCTCTAAGCCAAACGGTGTTACGTGAGTGTATCGCCTGGCAAACGGAGTGTGAATTAGGTCTTAAGCAACCAAACCATTACAACGTTAGTAATTGCCGTGTAAAAGCTAGTTCACTAGAAAATGCTTTGTATAAATTGGAAGATTTTATAAATGAAGCCCTATTGCGCCTAGTATATAGATGTCTTCTAGATTTTGAGAAATTTTCCATAGAAAAGTTACGTATTCTTATGAACCAATGTGAACCAGATGATCCAACTATAGATGAAATAGTAGCTGATTTTGATGTCAATCTAGATCGAACCACACAAATCGGGATTTTTGCGGTCTGCTTTGCTCCCAATAAACAGAGTGAGTTACCCTAAAAAGAGAGGTGATTATAATAATATTTGCATGTATTGAGTTTCAGTTGGAACGTTGGTCAGGAATTGTTTGTCTTCTTTCGAATCCCTAGATTCCTGTATTATTCCTTCTTTGTACGCAAAGGGCAGCGGTCAGCTTTATTCGCAATTATTAGAGTGTCATTTCAAAGAAGAGGTTAACAATTTTAAGACCGCTATACTCGAGATTGCCGACAGTCAGGAATTTACCGTTTGCTTCTATGACTTACTTAATCAATATCTAAAAGATAACGAGAAAAACTATAATAGCTTGTCGCTGCAAGAGATTACACAAATGGGCGAAATTTTAAAGCAACATTTCCTTTTACCGATTAATCAAAAAGTTTTGTTAAAAAGTGGTAATTGCTTCCAATTGTTTAAAAAATTTTGCTTTATGTTAAGTGAATGTCAAGCTATACTTCAAACTTCCGAACGCGTGGACACGAAAAGGGTTATGAAACGATTCAAGATATTGCGGTCTAAACTTCACAGATTAATTAAGGGTCTATCTGATGATGACATTAACGACTGCTCAGAAATGTTTGTGCATTCTGGAAGGGAAAATGAATTAAACTCAACAGGAATAAAATCTTCTTTAAGTGTTCTTTCAAAAAGCTACGGATTCATTCCTTTAAATGAAGGAAGGAAAAGTTTATCACCGGCAAATCAACATGCTAAAGAACGTAGAAGTATGTACTTCCCCTATGCTTTCTTGTAGGCTATAGTAGGTTACTTAAGTTTTTCGTTTTGCAGGAGAAAGTTTGCGCACTGCAATGTTCAGGCGACAAAAATCAGCAAAAACTGAGGAATTATTTAACAGCTATAAAAATTTTTCAGAAAGTTTGCAAATAACGGGTAATTACTGTTCACAATAATAGCTAAAAAAGTAAATTTATAAGATTTTGCTTTGCAGAAATTTTGGAACAGCTTTCGTTTACAAGCATTGTCCCGGTCTAATATCGATGTTGATATTTTGAACATCTTTTGTTTCTGAAAATACGTTTATTAAATATATATTTTACAGGTAAGATCAAACAGAGACACGATAATATTTTTCTTCACCATTAATTCATTTGTTTCACTTATTTTTTACAATGTTTTCAACTCGCCGTTACAGTTACAAGCTTCTTCAAAATCATGTGACTAATACTATGAGTATTATTTCTTAAGATTAGAAAGTTTAAATTTAAGTATATGCATGTAAGTTTATACTATCACTGAAATAAATCTTTTTAAGCAAAGAAAGGGAAATATCTTATCAGGTTGTTCCAATTGAATAGATAAAATCTTTCAATCACGAATTATGATGGCTTCCATATTTCTAAATTTATTAGTTTTGAAAACCTTTTCCGCAAAAAATACTTTGGCACAGAGTAAAACCAAGGAAATGAGTATATCGATGCATCACATTGTTGGGGCTGCAATGCCTTAACATATTAATTAATTAATTATTAATTTGATTGACATATATTGCACAAAAATTGATTTTATTGTACAACAATAGAAAAACAGCACCCACAGCTCATATTGATTGAAGATAATAATAATTTGTTATATGTATATATATATATATATATATATATATATATGGACATATATGCCAAAAAATCTTTTAAATCATTCAAATATGTTCAATTTTTTTTGGGTATCGCTTTACTTATTTAGATTTATTTATTAATATGTAATCGAAAAGATTTCAAAAAGACAAATTTAGTCTATTCATAGATGTCGTAGTACTAAAAATAGTTAATATGCAAAAAGGAAACTCCAAAATTAAAAAATTCTTTTTTCTTTACTTTTTAGAGCCATAATTGTGTAGATCTAAAAATATCACCTTGCTCGGCATATTGGACGACCATTTATTGATTTACAGTTTGTTTTTAACTGCATTTAAAATGTTACGTCTATGGTAATACGATTAGACGATCGTCCAGTTCGAATTTGTGAGCGTTTCAATAATCGCTTCTTGGATGAAATGACAACGAATGGCCCCATGACGTTTGTTTGTCCTCCTTATGTCACTAGAAAGGATCATGCACCACCACCTAATATTATAGAGCATGAAAATTTGGTCCTTTCGTTATAGTCTTTCTTAGGGTAAGGTCGATGGGTATAAAAGATGCAGTCACGACCGCATATAGTTTTCTTACGTCTTCTTTACTAGAATTAACAAGAGCTCTTATTAGATGTTTCACTGATCAAAACTTGTTCGCTTCATTTCGTTTTAAATCTGGCGGAATGCTATTTTAGCAGTTAATATATTTCTTTTAAGTTAAGTGAAGTTTAAGAAAATTAATGTTTTGTGTTCTTGTTATACTATGTGACATTGTTAGTCAATAATCGGATAAAGAAAAACGTAGTTCTTTACTTTTTAAACGTTTAGCTGAAACGGTCAATTATTTGTCAAAATAGTTAATTCGTAATGCTTAACATAAGTTTACTTAAAGATTAGCTAAAAGTTAATATAAAGGAAAAGTTTATACGCTATAGGTTAATACAAAATTAAATTAATGTAACAGAAAAGGACAGATGAAAATAAAATAGTTAAAAAAGATCAAGAAGGCATAGCCTGACATTTGGCAGTAACGATAAGAGTTGAATCACAAATGTATTTACTTCTGCTAGAAATAGAGAAATAGAAAATATTAACAGTTATCATTAAAATTCTTGCATTAAACTCGTAAGGGAGAAATGGTTATGCTGGCTACTTTACTATGGCAAGTGAGGCGAGGGCAAAGAAATTTCTACAATTTCTGCTCGATACGACAAAGTCCGACTTGTTTAATAAGAGCAATGAGAAGATAGCGCTACACATCAACATATATAGTCATAAAACTAAAACCCTAAGTCAGCCTTCTTCACTCAAACGAAGTTAAAATATTTCAAATGAGCCAAAGTACGTTATTCAAATGCCGCCATTGCCCAGACATTCAAGCATCTGCACATAAAATCGAAAGCCAAGAGATCTTACAATTGCTAACGTAGGAGAAAATGTCTTTAAATGAAGCTAAACGTATTGCTGCTCATCGGGCTGTGAATGAATGAAGGGTTCAAACCGACACAGCAATTGGTATAGGAAGGGGGTCAACAGTTGTATTTGTGGTGGGAAGACTTGCAGAAAGGATGAAGTCCCAGAATCTTAATGTTGCGTGTGTACCAACCAGTTTTCAGGCACGCCAACTTATAATAGAAGACGGATTACAATTAAGTGATTTGGATCGTAACCACCAACCGCCGATATAACATATAACTGCGAGGTCCATAACGAGAGCTCTGACGGACCGTCTACGACGACCTAGATGTGGACATCCAAACAGTCACGAACTTCCACGCAATCATGGAAGAGCTGCTGGAGGCTTACCCTGGAATAACTATCGCGCCATACAGGGTAAGCCAAGATCTGTTGGAAAGATTTTTCAGCAACATGGTAGTCAACAATAGCAACAGAAAATGCCGGTCATCCGTAGAAATAATGGCGGTGATCAAAAGGCTAAGGACCGTACAGGAGTAGCGTTGGTCAGAAGCAGTCGAAGAGAAGAACGACTACCTGCTTATCGATAAACTGAGCTACGACCTTGAAGAGTTCCTGAGGCTACTTTCAAGATGTGGAATAGCACGCTACATTCGTGAGCAGCTGTAATGCGTAATATGAGGAATTTACGCTGAACGAAGACGCCTTCTGCTATGTGAAACGAGGTCGCAAGGTTGCCAGAAATAAACTAAATAGCTTAACGTAGACCTCGAAATATCTGAAACCGGCCTTTCCAACAGAATCTGTCCATGAAGCTTTTCAGAGACGTTACGAAATCTTCTACGCGGCCATGACACAGTACCTGCTCGCAAAGAATAGGCATGCGTCTACAGGCAACAATAGTGAGACGAATTCCTTTTTTCCGAAGATCAGGATCATGCAGCAGAAGTGAGCTGCACCGAAGAAACCGGAATAAATTTCAGGGAGAAAATGGACACCAACATCACGTGGTCGTAAGTTTCCCCGCGCGTCATCTCCACCCTCCTCGCAAAAAATTCGTTGCATTCCAATGGTAAGTTTGCATTTATCTTTACTGATTGTTATTTGTAATTTGATTATTTATTTCAATATAATTTCAGATTAAAGCACAATAAGACAATAAAAATTTTTCAGCATAAAAAAACAAATTTTTTTTTCCCGTGAAGGATATTAAGTAGCAGTAAATATGCTGAGCAAGTCTTACGTGCAGCCAAAGAATTCCCCATGCTCAATGTTGATGCCACTTTGCAGCCCATAACACGTACAGTATTACGTATTAACATCAATATATGGCAAAACTTTGCTTGGAATGATCGGGTACATGGTAAAACAAGTCAAAATTTTTGGTTATGGATTGAAGATCACGAATCCAATTTTATCTTTCATTCTGAATTGTTCCAGGTTTATATTGCGCCTTTGAAAGCTTCGGTTAAGGAAAGAATTAGCGATTGCATTCTCAACTGAAGAGAATATGTACAGTGTATGTATGTACACAATATGTATGTTGTACTAATTGTTATAGTCGAAATACATTTTGTAATTGTGTCATCGACGAATTTCATTACGTCAACACAGGATGCAATATATGTATCGTTGGTTTATCTACTGCTTTGGCCAACGTTCAAGATCTCGCCAATTGGCTGGATATTAAGGAAATGAAGTTATATAATTTTCAACCTTCCGTAAGATCGTTTCCTTTGCAAGTGCATATAAATGGGTTTTCCGGTAATTAAAGAATGCTTGGAGGCTTCACCACAACGTTCATTGGAACATAAGCATGGTTGGCTGTTAGTTCTTGGCCATGCCTTGAGTAAAAAAATGGGATATCTCGTCATACAATCTCGAACAAAGAATTTCGCTGAATGGCAAAATTTTGTAGACGCTGTGAAAGTTATGGGTAAAGTTCTGAATACAATAATTTTTTGCGCAACTCATTATTAGGAAGTATTGTTTCCATTAAATTCAGCTAAAATGTTATGCGAGAATCAGTGGCTTCTAGTCTCACACCAGACCAGCAAGCAAAAAGTGGAACTATTTAGAATTTTCCGATGGAATAAAAAGTTCAAGTTATGCGATATGATTTTTCAAGGATATTTTTTTTTTTTAATAACTTTAGCCATGCATGACTGTGAATTGAGAAATTCATGTGACTTTTAAAGTTCACGGCAAAGTACAGAATTATTTGTTGACGGTTTTGCCGTATGGTTATATAGATTGTATTAATTCCTCACAATGCGTGGAAACACTATACAGTCAAGAATATTGTCATCTTTTCTTTTAAATTTTATTTTCAGCACCAACATCCATATTTAAGTGCGATGGTTAACAACTCTACTTGAAGATAAGATCGCGACCGTAATGGAACAAATACCCAATTAGCCGGTTGCGAAGTACGCTTTCGTAATTACAATTTTGACACGCACATCGGTATACGCTACAAAAATAACATTTTATCTGTGTCGACCGATACGGAGAACAGTGGGGAATGGAAGAACTGCTTTGTCGTTAACAATGTAGAATTACCTATGGGCTATTTCTTCGGTCTCTCGGCTACTACCGATGATATATCGGACAATCATGATATATTTAGTTTTAAATTTTATGATCTAGACTCAAATGTAACGGTATGTGGCAACTAAGTTTCGTTTTGCTCGTGAAACAAAATTTTTATAATTACAGCCCGAAATAATAATGGCTCGTGCAAATATTATACCTAACGCTAAAACATTTGAACCGCCTCGAGACCATAAGGATGATCTGAAGTCAAGTATGTCGAATGCGAAAATCTTTTTCATTCTATTGTTTGGCATGTTGATAGCGGTTGGAGTCGTCAGTTTTGCAATTTCTTATTTCAAGGGAAAAAATTCACGTAAACTTCACGTACTAGTTCAGCTCATATAACTCCAATGTAGAGACATAAAGACATGACTTTTCTTTTCTTAGAAAAACAGTGTGAAGTAGTTATATTTTTTGAATATTTTCCATTTTGTATTTTGCACCATAACTAAAAAAAACACATACAATTTCCGGTTCTTACTCGCACATTGTTTTTAATATTTTCTCTTCCACCTTCTGGAGTATTATGAATTTTTAGCCATTGTTTTACTCAATTTTTTATATATTGCACATGATAAATTTTATAAAGATAAAAATGTTTTCTTGTTCTCGATGTCCAAAGAAGTTTGTTAAAATGCATTTGTTGCGACAACATGAGCTTGTGGGCCATAGCAATCACGCAAAACGCTTGTCTGGCTGTTGATGAAGAGATAGCCAAGTTTATGTCGCTGCATTGTGAACAATGCAATGAAGAGGCGACCAACTTTACAGCCCTTAATCGGCATATGCGTGCTGAACACAACGTGCGAGGCTACGTCAGATGTTATAATAAGCAATTTTCTAAGCATGGTTTACTTGTTGAGCACATACACGCCCATTTAAATCCTGCATGTTATAGGTAAGTGAATTCCTTTTTTGTTGATAAAAACATACATTACTTGCTTTTTCTTTTTAGAAGTGAGAACTGTAGTCGTGTATTTCCCGATCGTAAGTCCATGCGTAATCATTTTCTTATGAAACATCAAAAGGATGAAGGCAAAACATTTGCTTGTTCTCAGTGTCCCAGCAAATTTGTTACTGTGTACCTATTACAGCGTCACAAAGTGATTGCGCACCGTGATCGTACCAACACTTGCAAAAGTTGTAACAGAAGGTAAGTAAGGAAGATTTTATTCATAAATTCGCATGTAATTATTTCCACGTTTCGTGTTTTTAGATTTAGTACAGGTGTTCTGTTGTCTGCTCACATCAAGGAGCAGTGTTTATGCGATACGTGCGGGAAAGTTGTGTGTAACACTGCTGCGTTTCAACGGCATCTATTGAGACATAAAAACTGCCTTTCGGAATCCAAAGAATTGCGCACCTGTGATACTTGCCAAAAGGTATCAACAAGTCAACAAGACATGTTGGCTCACAAACTTTGCGCTCAAAATCCATTACGCACTTATGAATGCAATACGTCCTCTATGCACGATAACTTTCCATTTCAGTATCCATATGCAATCACATCCCAAGAAAATGCATCCACAATGCTCGCGTATTCGAACCATCCATACTCCGTCAATCGCCGTTGAATGAATCAAGCAGTAGTAGAAAGTTGCGCAAAATAAAATTATCTAACAGATTTTAGTAAAATCAATTGCAAAACAATTGCAAATCAAATTAAACTATTAGTTTATTTTCAACTTATAACTTCACTCGTGAATAGAATATTGGAAGGCCTATTTCATTTATACAGGTCTATCGCTTACATCGCCTGTTGAAGTGAATACATGTCCACTAATTGTTTTATTATTCAAAAGCACGTCTTTTATACGTCGACAATACATGTAATAAAAGTTACATTTTTAATAATAATAATTTTTTCTTTCTGGATTATGTAGACAAATTTCTTGCCAAAGAGAAGTAGAAGGTGTTAAATTTTCCCGACTTTTTTTTTTAGTGATTTGAAGAACCGTTTCTTGTGTATCTTATACGGCAATAACAACTGCAACAAATATGACACCTTTTTCTTTTTTCTAAAATTGTTTGACCTTTTATTTATTATTTTACTGAATGTGAATGCGTAGCATAAAACGCAATTTACCGTTGTTTTGTGAATTGCTTTCAATTATTTAACCAACAGATCTAGCTTGGCCGATTAATGTTATCTTGCCAATGTGTCAGTTTTGCCTTTATCTTTGAGCGTTTGTGCTAATGAGCTTAGTAGAGACAGTGGCAGAAACATCAAAACCGTTCAGTGCACATTTGTCAGGCAACGAAAGTGTATTATCTTACGTAGCCAAAAACAAACAATAAACATACTTACTTTTGTAGCATCATTGCCTATTGAATCAACATGCTTCAAAACATGAATACCCAGATTATTCTACGTTCGCTTTAAATCATATACTCATATTTATTGAAATTTTTTTTCTTTAGATGTCACAGTTGTCAAACGTCGTTTGTTGACAGCAGTTGTTTATGGGCTCATGTTCTATGGGGACCGTGACGTTGCTTTTATATACATTATAAAATAACTTAAATAATGATAACACTTTTTCAGAGAAATGCGATTAACATTACAAGTAAATGATATGGTTAGAGCATATCTATAAAATTGCGAAAATACTGTTTACTATAAAGACATTGCTATATGAACGGTTACCGGAAACAGCCCCGCCAACCGAGCTAGGCGTTGATTTGCAAACAGCACTATAAAGAGTGTTTTAATCCACTTCCTGAAATGAAAACGAGAAATCTTTGTCTCTAAAATTATTGGAAAATTGTAACATTTTACTCTATAAAAAAAAAATTGTCTACAATTGTGAACTTTTTTTAAGGATTTTTTCTTTAAGTCCAATTATGTTAAGTTTTGTTTTAGTACTGTCTTTATATTTAGTTAATGTACTTCCGATCGTTTTACATATTCCTCTTACATTTGTTGAATTGACAGCGCGATCGAAAAAGAGTTCAGATCATTCGACCGGAACGAAGCAATTTGCACCGATCTAAACATTGACGATTTTCTACGGTGGAAGAAAGCTTTCTACGACTGCTTATGGGATACACTATAAAGCAGTACATCCGCGAGTAGCTAGAATAGCACGACTGCTTCGCAAACCTTATGACGACCTGTTTTAAT
>NW_023998422.1:1161690-1199876 GCF_014805625.2 Glossina fuscipes | reverse complement strand
AACGCGTTTACGAATTTTGTCATACTCCTAATGAATTCGCATATTTAATTCGCCAGGGAGGTGTCAACGGGCAGCATCTTAGCTTTGATTGCTCCCTGGATGTATGACACTACAGCAGGCCGGAATAAATCAATTGTTGCGTACGTGCCATACGGTGCGTTGCGAATTGGGATGGCTGCTCTTAGGGTCCAGAACCGCGACTTGGCATGGCGCATAAAAGTGTATCCAACTGTCAAAAGAAAAATACACTTTTTAAGTGTATTCAAAGTGGAAAAAAAAATAACATCCAATTTTATGAAAAATGAAAAAAACCATTTTTTTCAATTTTAGAATAATCTTTATTCAATTTTAATGAGAAATCTTGTGGCGGTAACTCTCCCAGATAACTAATTTACATCCGGATTTCTATATGTATATGTTTTTTATCTATACTCAGTTGGCGATTCCTACGCCAATTCCACTGCTTCAGGACCACTAGCGGCATCAACCAGGTTGACGCTCACTGCTTCCGGGCTCGCTTCACGTCGCCGTATTTCCTGCGCAGGCGCGGCGTCAGCAGGAGTGGACGGCCTATCGTCATTTTTTTGTATTGATTGCGGAGCAGCTTCTACGAACGACGTGAAATCAGTTAGTTCGATGTCGTTCGTCTTTCCCGTTGATGTTGGCGGGGCGCCGTCAGCCAGGTTGATGCCCGGGCTCGCTTCACGCTGCCGTTTTTCCTGCGCAGGCGCGGTGGCCGGTATGATCTCGCCGGCCCGACCATATTGAAGCATCTATGGTATGCGCAAGTTTTCGTCGAGGTGGACAATCCTTTTTCCAATAGTTGCAGACGCTTCCTTGTTGCTTTTAGTGTGCGTATTACTTATTGCGCTGACACCTGCTCCTGCATCTCCTGGCTTACTTTTTCGGCCAGTTCCTGGTACTGGCCGAATTGTAGCCCCGCTTGCCGACGCCAAAACTTCGTGTAGTCCCGAAGATGTCGGGAGAGGGCATAATGAAATTTTTCATTAAAATTCGTCATATTTTAACCTTAAAATATATAAAAATTTAAAGGTGGGAGGAACTGATGGTCAACTGCAGCAAAAATAGCAATGCGCGTTTGCGCCTGCAAATTTCTGCCGGTTTCCAGAATCCGTTAGCTGCAAAAGGAGCATGTATGGAGAAAACAAAGAGTTGTTTTCCTATAAATAATAAAATCTCACTACTTTTCGTATGAATTCCGTTTAAAAATCGTGAGTAATGATCTTAATGATCGTACTACATCAACTTGAATAACAATTTTTATATTTGATAATTTTATTGCCAAAAAAATTTTTTAGATAAATTTAATAAATTATGATTTTATAATGCATCTAAATAACTATCATATTTGTTTTCTTGTACTACTTTGATTTACATCTCTTCATATTGGCGACAATATGTGTCTGAATTTGTTTACAATTGAGAATAATTCAAAGAGTTAGTCTGTATTTGTTAACAGCTTTTGCATTGAAAAAACTACTACGAATAACATCTGGGAGTAATTCAAAAATAATTGGTTAAAAATCAATGAGGGGCATTAGGGGGTGCGCACGCTGGTCAAATATTTTGACTGAAATTGAATTGAAAAATCAATCAGGAAGGGTATGGAAATTTGAATGAAAAACATAAAAAATTGATAAAAAATCAATGAGGGACATTAGGGGGTACGCACGAATTGATCGTTTTATGTTCCTCTAAAAACAAAGCTGCACCATGAAAAGCGCCCATTTGCAGCAACCCGCTTCGCATACGAATCGACCCCACACGTCGAGCTTGCATGATAAGTTTTCCAAATATTCCATACAATGGTATAGCTTCTGTAACCAAGGCTTCAAGTGTATCCCAGATGGCGGGACGAACTATCTTGAAAGCACCAACGGAATACAAAACTCAAAAACTTTTGTGTTCTGGACAGTCTAAGCCGAGAGAATTCCATCAAACGCACTTATTTGGGCTGTCACAAGCTTTGACTTAACTGGTTGGTAAAGTGCGAAAGATAATGTTTTCCACTTTTAGGAGTGATTTTTTGTTTACATACGAATACAAAAAACGTTCGTTGGGATACGTCTGGATGTCGTTTATGCACCCCACGATAGTTTTTTTTCTTTTTTTGGTAAACACCCTGTTTATATCCTCTCTGACATTTTTGTGGAAAATAGCGATGCCACGTTGATGAAGATATATAGATTAGTTATAATAGATTTTACGATGAAGAATGTTCGTAGAATTGTGGTAAGCATTCAACTTTGAACTTCTTATAAGATATACAATCAATTGTTACGCTTTCTTTTCAGTCGCCGTTTGTAGTTGTATTTTTTAGCCTTCAAGGTCGACTTAGCTCTAAAGTCGATGTTTACACTGGTTATCGCGACGAAATTTTTAGTGTTTTCAAGGCTCGCGCGATGAAGTCTAATTACGGATAGGTCGGAATACGATATTCATAGAAACGTCCTTTAAATCGTAACGAATCCGGATGTTCTCCCGGACTATCTCGGAACCTTCAATGAATGTTCCGATAATATGCGCCTTTAGATTTTTGTTTTTAAATTCATTGCCTTTAATGAAATTATTGACATTAGCGACGCCGTCAAAAAGCAGTTCGTCTGTCCCGCTGCTGATCGTTTTCAATTTCCTTACTTACCGATTAGCGTTATTACTGCTGTGATGTAATAAGCATTTGCTTCCTCATCAAATGAGACGAAGCTTTCTCTCTCTCCTTTCATTTTGGACAAATTTTCCTTTTTTACAGATTTTTTGCCATAATTTTTATTCAAATTACGTACATTTTTCATCAACGTTAAATTCTGTATGTTTGTGCTGCATTTCTTATCGGCATTCTTCTGGTCGCAAAAAAAAAGATATCGACTTCAAACTTATTAACAATTGATGTGCTTTGAAAATCTCTGTAATCACATATTTTTTGCCGTTCTGTTCTTTTTTCATCTTATTTACAAATGAAACGACTGGAATCAGAAATCCTAATAAATAGCACAGCAGCGCACTTTTGAATTTTGCTTACATAAACTGTAAATTTTGTTTACAATTAGCAAGACGTCAACCGAGCAAAGTGTAATTTGAATGGTTTTGGAAAAACTACTAGATTCCTCTAAAAGAAAGAATATTTAAATTGGCTTCATTTTTATCTGAGTAGCCGCTGCTAAGACGACGTATTTAAATAAAAAAGAAGATATAAGAATAACAGTTTGCAACGGCAGAAGAAATATGTAATAACTGGTTTGGTATGAAAACAGATATTTTATGATTTTAAACCAACAAAATAATAGTAAATATGAAAGTAAGAAATTTCTTAATTTTTGTACACTTAAACATATTTAATATAGGCTTTTCCACATCACGTGAAAAAAATATGTAAAATTAAAAAAAAAATAAGCACAGCAGAGCTTATGAATTTTTACTGAACCGATTGCGTTGAATTTTGGTGTCAGTAAAAATGAAAAAGATCAAAAAAGAGGACAAATGAGAATTTAGAAATTATAATATGAATCTGGGCATTTTTGACAATCTGAGTTTCTTACATAAAGCTTAAAATTCGGGAAAGATGTTTTTATTTAAAAATTTACAAAATTACTAAATACTATCAATAAAATGAGAAATTACTAAATAACAAATGCAAAAGGGTTTCTGGGTAATAACAATTTGCAGTCACTATGCGAAATAATTCGTATCGTTCCAGGTTGCCATTTTCACGTCGATTTCTTAAAGCGAATTTTTAATTATTTTATTAAGGAATTGATAATTCGTGCTAAGGCAGAGCAATTTTATTGTTTACATCAGCTGTTTTGCGAAAAGATTTTTTTTTTATTAGGAAAAAATTACCAATAGTGTTGTGGCTTTCTTATCGGGCAAATATTGTGTATATACGATTTATTTTGCGATTCGTAGTTTCAGTTCAACTATACATGCATAAGCATACAAAACTTTAAGCTATTGAAATCAGATAGCAGCAGGCGAAATTTTTGCTGCCTCATTTTGCCCCCTTTTTGTGACAGAGTACGCGATTTCTTGTGTACTTTTGGTTTTGCCTGCAGGCATATAACATCGAAGTAAGCGAAAAAACTTCAACAAGTAAACTTTTTTTTTTTTTGACCGAAAAAACGAAGAGAATCATTTGAAATTTCTGTCATATAATAAAGCGCAGATCAATGTGAATTGCAAAATAAGATTGGAGAGTGTTGCAACTTATACGCGCGCACGTAACAAAAAAATAGATAAATATCGTGATATTTGCAAAAGTGAAAGCAAACATTTTTTTCTCACACAACCGCAAATTTCATAACCTAGCGCATACCACTGAACACCACACCCTTGTAATTGAAAAAAGTACAATATAGTAAATTTAAATATTTTTCATTGCTTCATTTTTGTTAACAATCAACTTAAATGTCAACAATTGTTTGCATTATTTTAGAACGATGTCCTGTGGAAATAGTAATGGTAAGAGACCTGAACTGAAGCATATTGCTTCAATTGTGCGCGCTTTAATTAATTCGCGTAAACCACCCTGTTTCCTCCGCGACATACTTAAAGATTATCCTGACGTTGAAAGCACCTCTCTACCATACCGCAGTTTGGGCTATAAAACTGCCAAAGAACTTTTAGCGGAAACAGGCGAATTTATATTTACTGACTATAGGAATGGTGATGTATGTTGCAAGCATGAACTAGTATTACATAGCTGTTGCATTCGATTATAATTATTTGATTTTTCTTGCAGACTGTCGTTACAGTAAAATATAATGATAAATCTGCTCATATTGCCGCCTTAGTTAGGGGGCAAAAAAGTGCTAAATCTTCACGTGTCGCCGCGGTAAAGTCTATGCGTCAGCCAAATCGAAACGTTTCATATATTGGTGGTACGATGGGAGGTGGATTTGGTGACCGTAATAATAACAGCTCGCATCATATCAACCAATATAATCAGCATTCAAATACGCCATCTCGAAAATCATCGAATCATTCTATGCAAAACTCAAAATCAATTGGTCATGCTTCTAATCAATCAAAAGATTTGCGAGAGAGACTTAATTCGAAGCGCCAAGCACAAGTGTCCCCTATAAACGCGCAACAAACGGAAAAACGTTTAGAGGAATCGAAGCTAAATGCTCTTAGGCCCATATTAGGGGCGGCTACAAAGCCTGCTCAAAAGGGCCAAAATATAAAAACGCCTGAAAAATTATTTCACCCAGGACAAAGTCAGTCTCAACAATTGCCTAAAGTAGAACTTCAGAAACCATTTAAAGAAATCACTGGTCAAAACACTAAACAGGAAGTGCAAAAGCTGATTCAAAAATCTACTGCAAATTATACTGTACAAGAGCTACCTAGAAAAGAACCAAAAAAGGTGGTGGAAAAGCCGGCTACGCAAGACGCCCTTAAACCTGCGATGCGGCAAGGGACTCCGAGCAATGGAATTTTAAGTGAAAGTAAAGATCTAGACTTACTCGACAATCAACATTCAACAAATGCAATAATCCCGAAGGAACAACCAAATCACTTGGTGCAAACTGCTAGAACTTTGCAAGATCGCCTTAAATGCCATTATCAGCCAGAATTAGCGGTAAGTCTTTATGTACACTATCTAAATGTTTAATAAATGTTCAATTTGTGTTTCCAATCGCCACAAATGCGCATCATATTCTTGATCAGCATAAAACATATCCTTGTACGTCCGTCCGAACCGGCCAAAAAAGCATAACCTTGGTATATACCCGCCAACTGAATAACACTAACCTCCGTCTGAAAATAGTCACTGTTCTCGGCACTTTCTCAGATTCCTTTAAAACCGTAAAACTTCGACTTTAAATGTTTTCGTATCGAACGAAAAATTAAATAGTACGCAACGTATTAGTATTAGGTTTATACAATTCATTAAATTTTAGGACAAAATTGTTACAAAATTAACAAAAGAAAATTTATAGATAATTTGGAACTCAATGAACACTTGTCCTTGTTATGGCTTTGCGTGAAAAAAAAAATGTTCTTCTCGGGAATATTTATAACAAGGATTTGTCAGGGCCGAAAAAAGAATTGTAATATTAATTAGGATTTTTTTTCCAAATATAGCCTTTTCAACAAACTGCTAAGTACAATGTGAAAATGGAAGCTATTAATGAACTGGCACAATATTGCGTCGGATATGGTTATTCCCAACCTATATATAAGGTCATCAAAAGCAAGCTTCCGAAACTCTCGTATTCGTGTCAAGTGCATATAAATGATTCAATATTCTCAACGTATCCCCTTCAATATGAAAATGAATACTTAGCTCAGGAAGCCTGCGCTAAAATAGTTCTAGAAAAGTTTAAAGCTCAAGACCATAAAAAACCGCTGCCAACCTGCTCTTTTACGGATACGGAGCTGATAAACAAACTCTATATAGAATTGCTGGATCGTCATAGCGGTATTTTCGTAAAAAATCTACCTGAGTGGTTTGAGTCGACATTTCATCAATCATTACCCGAAAATTGGTGGACTTTAATGCAAACATCAAGTAAATTTTATACGGAAATGGAATATCAAAATGCATTGATTGTCTATGCCAAAAAGGAAGATAAATCAACAGGTTTTGAAATAGTTCTTTTAAAATTTTTTAATTTATAAAAATTTTTAATAAAAAAATTACATTTTTTTCAGATCTCCATCAGTTCAACAATTGCAAAGCAAGCGATATCGATGTATCCACTGTGTTAGAACTGAAAGCCATTAGCCTACCTTGGTCTGAAGACTATTGGAATATATTTATCACACATTGCGCATCAACCATCGAAGTATGGGGTCGTTTGTTTGGTAATGAGTATAACGTTCGCTTTGGCGCACTTATGAATGAAATCGAAGATTATATGGTCGGGCGCAAAGAACGCCCGGCATCAGTAGTGCGTGAGCGTATCTATTTGATTTCCATAAACGATTGTTGGCATCGTGTGAGAGTTGAAGATTTGGATAAGAACAAGGGTACTGCTCTATGCTTCTTTGTCGATTTCGGAGATATTGATTGGTTACCCGTGGATCAACTATACATTTGTGAAGCTAACTTCTTATCTTTGCCCGCCCAGGCGGTACCGTTTTCCTTATGTGGCTTAGAAGACTTTGAGCAAAATCCCTTTGCATGCAAGCACTTGGATGAGCTTTTGCCTACTAAATCTGTAGTCGGAAAGATATTCACCAAAGAAGGAGAATTCAACGCGGCCAATTTAAAATCGTGCAGTAAAATACAAGTCGTAATATTTGATACCTCCACCCAAGACGATATCAACCTAAATCATCTTCTGTTGGATAACATTTGCAATAATACGCCAGCACCTGAAATAAGAAAACATACGGTAAACAATGTCTTAGTAACGTCTGTCTCCGATAACGGCGACATATACGTGCAATTAAGAAGTCCAGAAATGAAATATCTACAGGTGAATGTGGTACTTTGACTAAGTATTAGTATAGTGTTAATTCTGAACACTTTTTTAGAAACTTTTGCAACAAATTGTGGCATCAAAATTCAAACGAGAACAACACAAGGTGACTGTAGACGATCTGAAACGTTCAAATCTGCTTCTAATTTGTGAAGAAAATGACGACAGCAGCGGGGATGGAAATATGAAATGGTATCGCGGTGCTCTGATTGATTCCACGCATTGCCCTCCAGATGATGGTTATTACAACGTTTGTTATGTTGATTATGGTATAGTGCGTCGCACAAATATGTCAAAAATATTTTTGCTAGAAAGCTTAAGTGTAGCCTTAAGCAAGTTCCCAGCACAAGCTATTAAAGTAAGGTTGCACAATATACCAACTATAGCAAATAAAATAGTAGCACGCATACGTGGACTATTGCCGATCAATTGTGAAGCCCTGGTAGGTTTTACCAGAATGTTCTCAAGCATATTTTTTCTATATAATAAATATAATATTTAATTTAGGTAAAATTGGCCGTACCCGGTGCTACGCCATTGGTTACGATATATACTCGTTTGGAGGCTTCTGGAACATTGTGTACCGTTAATGATGCCATACGTATTGAACACGAACTGGAAGGGTATGTTGAAAAATGGTGCTATACTGTCATTAAAAACTCGAGTCCTATTCGTCCTAATACATCAAAGAGAGTGGCCCATAATAAAATCTTTGCCATTCTTATGTTCGGTACACAAATGCTTCTTCACTTTTTTGAAAAAATCTATTCAATCAAGAATTCGGCATTTATCTTTATTAAAATTTCCAAATCAGCTCAACATTATATATTATTTTCCTTTGAAAAAATTTTTAAACTTTCGAAAGTTTTAAAGCAGAGAGGAAAAATACTTTTTTACATTGCACTGAACTTTAACTTACATCATTAAACTAAAATCTCTTTCTTCACTTAGTTGCTCTGGTGACATTAATGATTCAAATAATGCGGTGAATTCTCCAAAAGGTCAGAGAGGAGAGAAAACGGGCTCACTTTCAAGATTGAGTGGCACAATAAATGCCGCAAACTTAAGTACTGGTTCAAGCTCGCCTCAGAAATTAGGCACACTACCGAAGCTACTTGATTACGAACCTATGCCAAAAGCCAATGAATACTTTGAGGTACGCGTTACCTTATCAGCGAATCCTTCCAATTTTACGGTATTATAAAGTTTATGTAATCATGGTTATTTATTAAAGGAATCCTTTTGATTTCAGATTCAGCCATACAAAGACTATCCACGTTTGAAACAATTGATGAAAGAATTGCAAGAGTTTTGTGATACTAATGATGAACTAATAGCCACTGATATGGTAGAAATAGGTCAAGCCTATGCTGCCAAAAATCCCGATGGTTTTTATCATCGGTAAGTAACAAGTAAAATATGAAATACTAAAAAAGTATTAAGCCTTGTTTTTTTTTAAATAATGTTACTATCCACAATATATGGCAATCCAAGAGAAATAAATTCCAAGACTAGAGACTTAAAGCACTAGAACCTAAGTTTATCGGCTTTATTGAAAACTGTACCGCAATTGAGACTCGAAGCCGCGACCATTGAATTTTGTTAGTCGAGATTCTTTGCTTACACGGCCACTCAGGCGTGTAGCCTGATACTTAATTCATATGCCATCTGTCTTAGTTCATACGAAAGTTTTCCCAAAACGTATTTGTAATAATTTTTTCATAAAGAACATGAAGAAACGATGAATATGAAATCAGCACATACACACATTCCATAACAAGTAGATTTTTAAGCTTAAGAAGCAACGGCTTAATACTTTCTAAAAAACCTAATACTAGTAGAATTAATTAAAAGAAACTGTATTGTACTTATTAGAGCTACCGTTGTGAAAAAGCACAGCGATATGATCCATGTATCATTCTGTGATTTCGGTGATGAAACTATTCTAACCAGTAGCCAATTGAAAATTTTACCTCTGAAATTTCGCCAATTGCCGAAAATGGCTATACAAGCTAAACTTTACGGTAAGTTTGTTATAAAAAAAAAAAAAAAATTCTTTTTTCAGAAATGACTAAAATACTTCTTTGCATAGGTATCAAAGCTATTAGCGACGATTGGACTTTGGATGATTGTTTGTTTTTTCGCAAAATTACCGTAGGTCAAACATTTATTGCTTCCATTAAACATATATCTCATGATAAATCTAGCGGTACGCCAAACACCTCAATACTCGAATTGGAGCTGATTGATGTGTCGACTGACGAAGATGTTTACACTCATGAACTGCTATTGGCCGAAAAGCGCGCTATACGGGACCGTTAATTGCACGATTCTCAACGAATTTAATTTACTTTCTAACCTTTTTTTTTTTTATTTGAAATTTTTATTAAAAAGCTTAAGATGTTTTTTAAAATCTTACCTTACTTATCGTTACAAAAACCAAATCTATGTATTCAATACATTCCGTAACTATCATTTTCATGTAAAAACATGCTTTCGAAAAAGTCGTTTTTTCACAAACTTTCATATTATTTTAATATACTCACCATTTGACGAACAGTATGTCTGCTGTTAAATGTTTTTAAGCGACACTGTGCAAATGAATGAGCGAATGTCGAAGAAACTGTTGAAAATGAAAACTTGAGAAAAGATCTTGTCGATCACTTACGAATTGCATCAATTTGAAAAAAGTTTTTAAAACGACTAATCAGCTTGTTCAGAGAGAAACTCCTCACTTAAAAATCTTTCTTTAAATTCGTCCATGATAATGTTGAGTATTAAAGATTTGCCCCCGACGGCGAATATATTTTAAATTCATTCGTTATTCATTCACAATATTTCTCATTTTTTATTAACATTACATAAAAAAGCAAGCAACAACCGCTAATATTTAAATTCAATTTAAAATCAGTTTATCGAAAAAATCAAATTTTGTTTCAAAAAAATTATGTTCATTGTTAATATTAATCGAATTATTAGAAATGATTCTTTAAAGCTGAACATACGAATTCTTGACGTTTCTGCGAAATAAATTTATAATTACTTATATGCTTTGAACAAATTGAAAAGTATCTTTCTTTAATCAATAAAAGATTGTAGAGAAAAGCTGTGTGTGCACTGAATGATTTGCCCTGCTCTACCCGCCACCAATGAAGTGAGGAATAATAGGCGTCAAATGCAGTTGCCGGCTGAATACACCATAGAAGAATCAGAATCAAGTGTGACATTGGTGACTTGCCTTTAACTGGCTTTTACTGAAGGCTTGAATCGTGATATTCGAAGAAAGATCTCCATCAAGTGTGTTTGAGCTCATTGGTCTGAAATGCTAAAACTCTTCAAGTTTTTTTAAAATAAATTCCTTTTAAGTTTTGTAAAAACTGCCAAATCCAGTCTGAAAATCGATAAAGTTATTCCATGTAATCCGGCAAAAAGTACCTACATTTGTATGGAAAATGAGCAGCAGTTCATTACACGATTCGTCTCTTTAAGGAAAAGGTCAGGATCGAGCAAATATACCTTTTAGTAGGCTTAAGTCTGAACCAAAATTTAAATCCAACGACTTGAAAATAAAGCGTTCAAAAGAATTTTAAGGAGAGTGACAATGTTAACAGTTAGGAAAGCTATAATTGTCTTAAAGCGAAGCTTTACTATTTTTACCTAATGTAATCTTAAAAAGATAACAGCTAGAGTGTTGTATATTCGCTTTTGTCAGAAGTGCGCGCTACCATAGAGACAGAGATTATAATTAGGTATTGATGAAGGCCAATTTTACTTGGCTAAGTTACATTGTGTTGCTGCAATTCGGATCATTAGAAGCCAAAAAAAAACTTATACCAAAAAAACCAGGGAATGCGGCCAACCGTTTCAACTGAAGGGATATGAACCGCTTCAATCAAGATAGACATTGGGGACCATAGTGTTTTTATAAAGTTTACTTGCAATATAATTTTCTCAAATGGTTTAGTCCGAATTATCGGGTGTAGGCAGCTAAGTCATTAACAAACATATTCTAGCTGGCAAATGGTTATTAATATAGAATAGAAACAATATTGAAAGAAAACATTGGCTTGCAATTAAACATTGTCAATTTTTATATCCTACACTACTTGTGGCACAGCATATATTAGTTATGTGCGGATGTATATAACACGCAGAATGTACAGAATGATTCAGAAAGTAAGCTTGTTTGATGTCTCCATAAGCTTGTTTGATGATCCATATGTGCATGTGTTTAACCTATAAGTTAGAAATGGTTCAGATTGGGCCACTTTCTCTACTACCATCCATTTAACATTTTATTTGGAAAACTTGTTATATGAAAAAATGCTGTGTTTCCGCATTCTACATGGGTATGAAAACGTAGTTTGATTGGAGCAATTTTTTAAGCCCATTGCTAACTGTCCTTACGGAAACTAATTTCTTATAGGGTGAAAAGACGATTAGAACTGCACCAATTGGCGTCTTGAGCATCTTCCAATATGACGGTTTTTACATAAAAATAAATGAATGACTGTATTAGTCAAAGGGGTTACAGGGTAATTAAAGGCTGGACTTGCATGGCTATAATATTGTTATTTATTGATTCATTAAAGATGGCTATATAGGAAGTGGCACATCGAATAAATGGTCTTTAAGACTATCGACACTTAGGTACTTTTTTCTCAAAAGCACTTCTCAACTTTGCAAGCATGAAGATACAAAAATTTCGTGAGAATTGTAAAGAGCTTTTCGAAATATTCCTTTTTTGACCAGGGTGCCGAACCAATGGCCACGGTTTCAATGTTTTGTGTTAAAATGATCTTTCTAGACTGTTTACTCTGTTCTTTAATAGTTCATCACACAAATTGCGCAAAATTGAAATCTTGCGCGAATTTTGCTTTTCAAGGGAAAGTGCGAATTAACTCATTTATTATAAACAATATCTACGAGTGCCTAGGTACATTAACTTTGCACCATTAACGCGTTGCGAAGAAGGTTTTTTTTGGGTTTATTAAAAAGAGATAATATCAAGGTAAATATGCTTACGTTTATGTGGGTTTCCTCCATTAAGAGTAACTGTAATGACATTTTCAGTCCAAAAGTTATTTTTTGTTAGCGTTTAAGCCTTGTAAGGACGGTAGATGGGATTTCCTGAGTCTGAGGGAATTTTCTTTATTTACGAAGCAATGTCAAATAACTATTTGTAGCATCTAGTTTTTGGTTTGTAACGTTAGTTGCGAATGCATTCCTGTAGCTCATTGTTAAACTCAATGGCGACTCTCAGTAATTGTTGGTATGCCTGGTATAGCAGTAGAAAAAAAAAGAAGAAAGAAAAGGAAAAAACATGCAAGGCTTAAAGGTGTTCGGATTTGGAATTTGTGGGGGAGCGAGTGAAGATTTGCAGAAAGTATGGTTAAAAGTCGCATAATGAAGTAATAAATTTCCCGTTTCTTTCATTTTAACTGAAGAAGAATATCAAACATTTATTTATTAAAAATAAAATTTCTAACAATAAATTAATCCAAGATTCCGCCCGCGGGTTGCCAATGATTATGTACGCTTAGTGTTAGTCCAAATTAGTCAAATTACGATTTAAATATTGAATAAGTCGTTTACCCTGGGAACACATATTTATTTAAATTAAAAAAAACATATTTTCTTTTCTTGGGATTCGCCTGGTGTAGTAAACCTAGTGGCTTGTTCTTGACATAAACAAAAAAAAAATCGAAATGTATGCCTTTACGTGCATGATAAATTATAAGATGTACAGATTGAGAAAAAATGGTCAACGAGAAATTAACCGCAAAGTGCCTTAATTGTGCATGTGCGCTTATATCTGCCATATCTGCAATGAACATCGTCATTATTTAGTATTCTACCAATTTATATTCATATGTACGCATATGTGTGGGTTAATGTTAACAAAGAGGTGTGAAAACATAATGCAAAGATCAGACAATTATCAAAAAGAAACCGATAAATAAGCGTGTAAAAGGATAATTGTGCTAATAGGAAAGGACAGTGGCAATGACAGCAACAACGTTACAAATGTTGCCTTCGGGAGTCGTGTAAAGCTTGCACAATTAATTTATTTGTAAAAATAAAGTGCAATAAAAATGTGAAAAAATACTTTCAGCTGAGTTTTATACAAACTTTCTGGTGGAGATGGTGATGATGAAAACGTATTGTGTGCTGATAGTGACAATTGCTTCATTTAAACTCCTTAATGGCAGCAATTTAATAATAAATTGAAAGCAAAAGAAAAAAGGGAAAAAATTATCTGGATTTTGACTCTTGAAAAATGTATGGCAATAAACAAGAAAGCAGAGCTGCAGAAAGGATTGTATTCGGATTGCACGTTAAAACTAAGCATTTTAAGCCTCATAATACGTTTCCAGGCTTCCCCTTGCGTTCTATGATCTTCAATGTAAAGTACATGTCGCTACCATCAGCAGCATAAAACCAGTCATCTAGATAACAACATCAGCACCATCACTTGCAGCCGCGTCAACATTCCAACCAGTCGTTATAAACAAATATATATGCTCGTAAACGCGGTCTTTCGCTATCATTTATGGAGAGAATACTTTCGCTTCCTCCATACCTAAGAGATATTCATAGTTTTCCTTTTACAAGTGGTTTTGATCCTCGTTTGGTTACAAAATTACTCTACAATTACCGGGCGTTGCCCTCCATAGTGAATGTTTATAATGGACTGTTTTACAATGCGGAACTGGTACCAACTATAAGAGAAGAGAATTCTAGAGAAGCTAATATGCTGAAACAGCTTGACAATTTACTCCCGCAATCTGCAAGTCGTCCAAAACACATGGCATATTCTTCTGCGGAATACAAAGTGAAAATATGCAGGAAAAAGACTCGCCGTCATAGTATAATCCTTACGAAGCGAAGGAAGTAAGTTCTCTTTAGTTTAAAAGTACAATCCCTTCTATCTAGCATTTTATAAAATTTATTTATTTTTTTCAAGATCTTCCTAATGACAGTTAAGATGTATCGTAATAACATTAAAGCTGAATCCATCCGTACATGAAACAGGTTAAACATTTGCGAAAACTGTTTGATGATGCCGACGTAGCAATGCCTAAAATTGGCAATGTGGAGGAATTCCAAGGACAGGTATGACTTTCTTAAAATTACACTAATGTTGCAATTAATACTAATGTTGATTTCGCTTGGTTGTTTTTAGGAACGCGATAGAGTGAGATCAAGCATGGAGCATGTACGTAACATATGCACCATGGATTAGGATTCATACAAAACGAAAGGTCAACCAAACTCGCAATTTCTCGGCCTCGTTGCCTTCTTATGATATACGGCAACCCCGACACACTCTTTTTGGATCCTCGTTGGCATATGATCATAAATTACTGCGCCGATAATGATGCCTACCTCGGTTGTGATTTACCGGCAACGTTGTCTGACCCACCAACACTAGCCGAAGGAACAGTTAATACTCAAGATAATTAATTACTTTTGGCCTTAATATTCATTTTTCACTTTTTTAATTAATAACATTAAGATAAGATAATTGAATTACTTTTAATTATTGAATTAATTTAGTTTCAATTTTTTTTGTTTTGTTGTTGTTTTGTTTTTTTATTGTTCAGTTTGTTAAATGAAAATTAAAAATGTTATGTTTTGCGCCTTAATTTTATTTTTGGTTGTCTGTTGTGTATTAATTTATGTAATTTATATTTAAATATAAATAGCTTTATTTATATAATAACTTCATTTATACATTTAAAATATTTTATTAATATGTATAAAAATATATATATATATATATAAAAGAAATTGGTAATCTTTTTAATGGTTTTAATGGTTTCCTGATTGTTTCCGATTCTTCTTCCTTGACTTGGTCGCTTTTGCTCTTCTATCATCTCCTCCAGATGTATATATAGTGTTTTGGAAAATACGCCAACTAAACTTATTTAATTTTACAAGTTATCCGCCCGAGTGACTTCAAATCTCAAGTGCGCTTTAAAAGAAAAGAATTTATTCTCTAGTTAAATTTATTGCATGTGTATGTGTATCGATTCTACAAAGTCTTTTTCAGATTAACAGCTGAATTAAGTTCGTACCAGTTGAATTTGAAAATTCTTTAGGCACACTTCTATGTTTGAAAAAGGTTATCCACATGACTTAAAAAAAAATGTATTTGCGTGAAAAAAAAAAAATATTTGCACTATTTCGTCAATTTTAAATAACTGCTGTGATCTTGTATCGACTTGTTTAAAATGGTAGGTATCTAAGATTCAGTCTGAAACTGTTTTTCTTTTATTTTTCTTTCAATTAAAATTTAAAAAATGAAATTATAATGAGAGAAATTTGAAAATAATAGATGATAAGTCGTAGAGCAGATTGGAATCTTAAAATTTAATATTTATTTGTAATATCGCAAGTTAAAAAAAAATTTATTTCGTGTGTTATGTTATAACTACTCTTTTGCTTTGACCACAATACATGAACAGCGCAATAGATAAAATTCGCAATTATAAAATTTCTTAATTTCTTTTATTTTACAAGTTAGCTTAGAATTAAACCGTCGTAATTTTTAAACAACGCCCTCGCTAAATTTGAAAGGCAAGGCACAGAGTCGCTTATATAAATGGTTGAGTGCCCAACTAACAACTTAACCAATCAGCTATGAAATATCGGACCAAATTATCTAACGAACCAAATTATCTAACGGACCAATTTATCTAACGGACCAAATTATCTAACAAACCAATTTAACAAAAGCCGTCGGCAAAACAATTTCAATAAATGTTCGCATTTCAGTTCTTTACTCTCTCCTTCTCTCTCTCTCTCTCTTACGTTCTCTTTAATATCGTTTGTTTATATCGGAAAAATTGTGATGAACAAAAAAAAAAAAGAAAAAGAAAACGGGTCGTGGTTCCCGCATATACATCTCATAATTAGAGATGAAAGGGCTGATTTGAATGTTGAATTTTGGAGAAAGTATAATAACCATGATATTGTTTTTGCTTTTACGTGCCATTTCCAAGAATCATTTTCAGTTTTATACGCTTACTCTCGTACATGGCCAAATTTTTATACCATTTTAAGGAATATGCGCATATTCATTCTCAATAATTCAACAGGTCTTTGTAAAAAAGCCAACCACCTGAGAGTATAAGCGTATATATTCTCAATAATTTGTATAGAAATTCCAAACAAATGAGAATATGTGTTAATAAATCATAAGTTTACCCATAAGAATCAGTTTGTTCTCCAGAATGTCACTGAGCTAAATAAATGCAAAAGCGACCAAGTCAAGTTGTTTATATTTGACCCAGGAAGTTTTGTGCGCAAAACGTTTGTAGGATTATTTTCTGATTAAATAAATTTTCCTTATCTTATACAAAAAGCAAATTAAACGAAAATTTGAAAATGTAACAAATAACGCGTACCCCGGAATTGTGAATTAACTGGAAAATATATTGAACAATTGTGCGGAGTTCAAGAGTTATATGGTTGCAGTGATATTCAAAGTACTGCGAAAGTTGTGTCAGCGCGCTCAGGGCTTATAATCAATAATATAAAACAAAAGTAAACAAGTAAGAACATTCGGACCAAGTTCTAAAAATAGATGTTAAGTATACACACTATGGGTTTTGTGTTTTTTATTTTATAACTATCTACGTGTACGGTATTGAACTGTCTATTTTCCTTATCTTTTTTTCGAAATATATTCCAGTAAGGAAATTGTTTATTAATTTTTTTTTTTTATTAAATTAATATTGTATAACGTTTTTATGTTAAGGTAAAAATATAAAAAAAATGTAGAATCGATTTTAAAGGAAAATGAAATAAAATTAAAATTAATAATAATTGATATAAAAATTTTTTTTTTCAAGTGGAAAATTGTACTATTGTTTTAATTTTCAATCCTGTGAATTCCATTGTCAAAATTTTTTTTTTCTTTCTTCTGCTTCCGGATTTTTGGTAAGTACTTCTCAGGATAGCTAAAACCATATCAGTCTGCGTCTCTATGGCGACAGGGTCTCATCCGCTTACTGTGGATGAAAATGTCTTTGAAAATTATTAATCGAGGATAACTGGGAATGGTGTTGAGTTCGCTCCCTTACCAGATGATCGAACGTTGCTTAATAACCAGATTTTTAATAATGCTTCTGGTTTGGGTGCCAAAGATATTTCAAATTCTGAAATCAATTTATACGATTTTGGCATGCAGTGTAGTCTCTTTGTATTTGTTGAAACATATGAATATCTCCTCCGATCTTTCCTCTTAAATGTTTTGAGATGTTTGTCTTAAAAGGGCCCAAAACGGGTAACGAGGGCAGATTCAGATCATTTTTCAACACTGCCCTCCATGGTAAGTCATTCATTAACGGTAATGAAATGGAAACCTTAAAGAAAGAAATTTCTGGAAAGAACCGATATAGTTCTAAAAGTCGCATTAAATTACGATGTCAATGATTTTATTAAAAATGCGGTTTCTGGTGCTACTATAAAGGCTTCGGAGGAAAAATCCAGATGACAAAAATGCTTCCGTCCCTACAATCATTACGAAAACTGGCTTTAACGGAAAATCTTTCCCTAAATCTATTAAATTAAACTAATGTGTTCTCCTGGCCGATGTGTGGTAGGTTTGGTCACATTTCAAAAAGTTTTGAAAGGCTAAGAAGACCAGGAGTGCCTTAACTGTGGCGGAACGCCTAAATATATTAACCAATGCGTGATGACCAAATATATTGCTTGTGGTTCAAATGAAAACAATACATTAAACAAGCGATTTCCGAGTAGAGAGTGGGAATTAGCTCTCATTAAGACAATGGCTATTAATGGATATTTAACTTATAAGAGAGAAAAGTACTCCTCCAACCGACGGGAACTTCGTTTCGTTGGTGAACAGTTTTGCTCAAAGAATGGCAATGAGGACGCAAATAAAATTTTAACTAAAAAAATCTACTGTTTGAAAAACTCTTCCAGTCCACGTTTAAAGCCGTCTGCAGTAGGATCTTAACATCCAGTGATCCCTGCGAATGATTTGCGTTCTTCTGTATTGAAAAGATTGACCTCTGATATTAAAAAATGTTCTTCAAGGTTGCATTAATGAATTTGAAGAAAAAGTTTCTTATTCTAATTCTCGCTATGATCAAGTACCCAGCACTTCGATTAAATTTTCCGAGAAGTCTTTCTCATTTAAAATCTGATTTCTTTTCTACAATATAATATAGGGAGTGCTCGGCGTAACTTGTAATTTTTCTGGGTTTAACTTGAACTGAAATCCTGAGCAACGACAAGTCGTAGGTCTTGTTCTCTGGTTTGGTGTTAAGGGTAAGTTAATTCTATGTATTTAACGCAGAACAAAAACATCTTATCCTGCAGTCATTTACTCTTATAGTAAGCAGTTTTTTATTGTCATAGGGATGGTGTTTGCTCTAAGTAATGACGGAATGAAAGGGGTATGTGATTATTAAACCGATTGACAGTAGCAGTCCAAATTCGAATAGAAGGGTGAGGAAGAAGTAGAATAAACGTTCTTTTCCTTCTAGATCCAACCGTCTTCTGAATAAAACGTAACAAGCTGCATGAACCTGCGAGTTAAGGATACATTGGTAGGAAATTGTAACTTCTGGCCGACAACTATCGACATTAACTTAATGTAATAAAGAAAGTATGTTTATAGATTCTCTCCGATTTACCTCCAATATTAGCCGTTAGGTAGTGGCGACAAGAATAGACTCACTTTGCTACGAATTACTCCTATTCCTAGACGTTAAGTTTTTCATTTCTAATACTTTCCAAGTTGTAATAAATGTAGTAGAATCTACTAATTATACCCTTTAACAAATAGTGAAATTTAGCGACGCTAAAAACTCCTGGAACAGCCGGTGATACTCACACTGACAATAGCAATAAATAGTTTTTCGCAAAGTGAAAAAAGTCCAACTTGAAAAAAACCGACGTATTTTTTGCATCTTTCGGTGTCCACTTATATGATCGATTACCTGTCAAAATTTCTACTTCCAGAGATCTAAAAACCCTGTTTCTCATATATGCTTAAGTCCCGACAAACGAAAACAGTGTTGCGCAACGCCGTTCGTGTGTTGGTTCCGGTTACATGCCTTATTTGCTCGTAAATTGAAACGATGCGGTATACATGTACGAACGTATGTATGCCTGTGTAGGCTTATGCTCCTTTTTATGTGTAGCTGTTGTACACGTAACGGAAAAACTCGACTTTAAAGGGGGTGTATCTGCCTCAGTGCGAGATATCCCTGCACTTATTCGAGCCGAATGCAACTATGGTAAGTTTCTTTTGCGTTTTGTTTTTTTGTTTTTTTTCGCGTTGAGTGATGAAAACTCATCAGTTGATGGGTGAAAACTGAACAGCTCACAGAAAAAGCAAGAAAGTATATTTCAAATATGAGTAAGTTCCTGAAAATAATTTCTAAAAAGATCTCCTAAGAATTGTAAGTAAAGCCTGTACTATTCTAAAACATCAGAATTCAACTTAATCTGAAAAGCGATCAAATAAGTACGCAAATTCGCAAAGGGCTATCTAGTAATTAAATTTAAGCTTTTAAAGAATAACGGTTTACCTTATTAAGGCGTCTACTGTTGCCTTTACTTCTTCCTCGATATTTATCATACTTTTTATACGTTCTATCTTGTCCTACAAGACCGATTAATTCATAATTATTTGTTCAATCGATTTAAGCTTGTCTCTCCACCTAATTGCCTGATGCCCGCTCAATCTTTTCAAATATTTTGATGGCATTTATAGTAAAAATGCATAGGTTCAAAAATTCTTGACAGATATCGCTAAGTGAAAGCATTTCAGCATTCTAAATTGACGTGAAAAATTTGAGTTTTCGTATTCTATTTCTACATTACAGTTTTCACGATAAACGAGCTATTGTTTATAAAAATTTAAATGTACGTAAATTGTCCTAAATCTGGACTAGACAAGCCTATTTTTTTGAATCTCACTCTCTATAAGGAGTTCTAAACAAAACCACATCTATATATGACAACAGAATTTTCTTCTTCGTGCTTTCTGACGAAAACTTATGAGGAATTATTAGGTCGAGTCATAAGCAACTTCCGATTTTTTATCACATATTTTTTTCCTTTCCAATCAATAACAAAATTGTATTAATATATGTATTTATGTATTTTTGCAATACCTCTTGTTGATGGGCGTGAATTTTGCTTTACTATTCCGTTTAAACGGTTGTCGGAAGGACGTCCCGTGTCCAGAATGGAATTTTACAAACCAATTTCTAACTGCCCAATCAGTTATCAGTTCTCTATCTCGTATACGATGCTGCATATTTTTCAGCTGTCGCCTTAGCGCTATTATCTTGTCGAATATGCACTTTTTGCCTCTCCCTTTTAGAGGTTAATAAAAACATTTGAATGTAACATGCGCTAGATAAATCAGTTGACAGAAGACGTAAATGAATTCTCATCTATACAGTGAAAACAAAAAATCGTTTGTTCTCTTGACATATAGTGGGTAAGAGCGCACTATAGATTCTACGTAGCTGCATCGGAAGTTACTTATCACTCGACCTAATATATTAAGCGAACTCTCGCGTATTTAATGTTCGGTAGGTTATCACTGCTTAAAGCCGAAATAAGTGCACTTTGTGAAAGACCGTTTCCATTAAAGAAATGAATTCATATTTTCCATGTGTACCTGATTTCTGATCAATTGAAGCGAAGCTTGTTAGCAAATAAAATGTTTTCGAATCTTTTGACTATGGTATTTTTTTTTTTTTTTTTTTTTATAAAGAAATTGATATTAATAAGTAAGTTATCTATTTACCTTTCGTATGCATACTCATACTGTTCCAAGAATCTAAAATGAAACAAGGATTTTCTTAATTGCATATTGGAATTTTTTCTTTCTTTTTTAATTTTTACTGTATTGAGGTAATGGTATTGGGTTAAAAGATTTTGTATTTGTTTTTGTGTTGTCATGATTTCTTGTTATGTTGATACATAAGTGAAGGACAACAAATAAAAAATAATGAAAAGAATAATTGAAAGCAAAAAAAAAAAAAAAAAAATGCAGAAAAAGTCAATGGAATCGTCCTAAGACATACATATACACTGACTAGAATTGGACCAAAATTAAATTTTTGCTACAGGAGAGTATAAATATCGCCAGTACTGGGTATGGCGTTATAATTTTCTGGGCCCTGGTAAAGATTTTTCTCTTAAATTTCGCAGTAATAACGCTAGGTATAGCTTGTAAATCATTTGAAAAAATAAATTCACATGAAATCAGGAAATTGCGGGTCGTAAGAAGTCATAATTGATTTTTTTTTTTTTTTCTTGGTACCTTTCCAAAGCTTATTATTCCTCGCCGAATCAGAATTTCTGAATTATGTTCCACTTTATTTTTTACTACTTTGATAGTCGTGACCGTCCAGTTTTTCAGCTCGACAATACATTTAGATTGGGTCATATTGGTTTAGTCTACCATTTGCTTCCTTCGTAGCAATATTTCGTTTCATTGTCAGATAGTGATAAAGCATCCGAAAAGCGTATGCAGTTAAGGACCTAGTTCTTGCATAATGCAAATATTATATGTATTCTGACCTTGTGACAGGTTACCAGTCAGAAGAGCCGGTGACCGCGTTTTCTCTTCATGATTCTGTGACAATTGTTGTATATGGAGGCAGTAGTCACAATCAAACTATCCATAAAATAAAGTTTTCAAGTCATAAAGAAAACAACATTTTTTTGCCTATCTTGGGATACCGCTGCGGTGTGACTCGGAATAAGTTTGTTAAGCTATTTGTGGATCAGCAAAGAATTTAAGTTCGTAAACTAAATAATTCTGAGAAAACTTTCAAGCGATATGCACTGCTTTATAAAAATTCTTGGAAAATTGCTTACAGATATTACAAATGAAAGGAAGAAGCTGTGGGGATAGGCATGCCGTTCGTGGTAGTACGAAAGGACACTTTTTCCTTCAATACAAACATTAACTCATGACGGTTTCTCCAAGGGCTTAATATTTTTTTGAAAAGCTATATTACGGAAGGGATTGTGCAAACTGAAGATTCCTCACGATCATCACATCACATCCCATTACCTAATCGGAAAAAAAGCTTCAGGTAAAGGTATCGGTTAAAGCACAGTTTTAGACTTTAAGTTACGTTCCTAAAACTTATTTCAAATGAGAAAAGACAATTATAAATCTCTTTGAGAACGTTCACATTTTGCCGAGTAAAATTTAAAAAAAAAATGATTACCTTTCCAACCAGAAATTGTAAAGCATATATAGAGTACGCAATGGCGATCTCCTAATTCTGTCTGGATTAATAAAACATCGTAAATGGACTTTTATCGGTCCATCTGCGCAGCCCATCTTGTCTTGACATTTACGGGCGAACAATTTTAGATAAGAATCTGGAACTTTACATATACGTTTTTAGTTGCTGGCCCTAGGTCACATGAAAATGGGCTTGCCTACCACAATATCGTGCTGGTAGTAGATGAAAAGCTACACCAATACTGCCGACGAAAAGTTTAAGTTACACACAGACGGGCACACTCACACCCACACACCCGAAAATTGCCCGGCATGCTCGGACACGAACGAAAATGCAGAGCACACCATCTTTCGCTGGAAAAGATTCGAGAATGGAAGACTCCAAATAAAACCGAGTGAAATATTGTAAAGGTTAACTGGCAGCAAAGAAGCCTGAAGCACCATAGGCGCCTTTGTAAGCAGAGTGCTCAAAGAACTACGGCGGCTTGAAAGACAGCGGGCGGAGAACAGAGGGAGGGGAAACCAATAGTGTATTCCACTAAGGTGCCACCATAGAAAGCGTGCTCACGACAACCAACTTCCGCGAATTAATACCTAACGGTGATCCCGCGCGGCGGAGAGAGCAATAACCAGCAGTATCTTTTGACCTTCTTTCTACCTTCAGCTTGCAGGCAAAAGAAAAAAAAACCAACACACCCGCACACCCACACAAACAAGATTTATTGATGTAAAGTGCTATGCAAATATTTCATTGATCGGCCATACACAAAATTCACTCCAAGGCGAACATAGTGTCCATTCTTGTTTTATATGCAGACAAAACATAAAATAAATATTTGCGTGAAATGTAAGATTATATATGAGAAATTACTTTAAAATGCTATTTTCGGGCCCATTTCATATTAAAAAAGTGAAATAGAACTTGACGCATCAAATTTCGGTTGTCTTTCTTTAGGTTTTCTTCATTAAGGGGCATGAATTAAGCACTTTAATATCCATCTTTGATCTCTGTTTGGGAAACTCTGCATCTATTCGAAACATTTCAAAATGATTTAATACCTTACAGAAGAGTTATGCGAACTGCTAAGACGTTGTTAGTTGTCGGTTTTTATGCACAGTTACTGTACCCATCAGATTGGGTTCGCAAAGGACAGATTTAAAATATTGTTGACTCGATCGATTATGTTAGAAAATTTTACAATAATGGCCGCTAAAGGAAAATTAAATTTTATCATTTGTTAAATAATAATAAAGGCGTTAACTTATATTATCCATTAAAGGCAGAAGTACACCTAAAGTTGAAGGTTTATGTTTAAGGCGAACATGGCAGCAATTTTTATAACTTTTTTATATGAAAGCAAGTATTTTAAAAAAATCGTCAACTCAATAATAATAATATATGCAGAGAAGAAATTTTTTATTTAAAAGAATTTTTTTTTCTTCGCGGTAATTTTGGTGAGAAATGAGTTCAAGTTGAAGAAATATGTCATCAGATGGTAAACATTCTTATTATCTCGTATTTTGGAAGCATACGCTAGGTCTCTCTCTCCCCTATTGTAGAACAGAATTTTGAAAAGTGAATTTTGTTTAAAATAAAATATTTTTAGTATATTAACCGATCAGAATCCGAATAAAAAATAATTAAAAATCAAAAACTGTTGTTGTTTTTTTTTTTTTTTTTTGTTTAGATACAATGATTTTTATATAAGAATTTTTCTTTTTTTTTTTTATATTCAACAATTGCACAATTTGATTTGTTTAAAGAAATAAAATTTTATATAAATTTTTTTTTTTTTTTTGTTTTTTCTCATTCCATACTGACTTAAAAAATATATAAAAATTAAAGATTGTTTTGCACATCATTTCGAAAAATATTCAAACAAATTAAGAGAGGAGGAGGAAGAGAGGGAGGAAGAGGGGTAGAAATCATTACGCAAAAAGAAAATAATTAAAGAAAAATGAAAATAAGGAAATTTTTCGTACAAGTTTATATTGTATTTGATTTGTTTACTTTGTTTTTCAAAAATTTTTGTTTTTAAATAAGGCCATATTTGAGAATTTTTAATTTTTTTTGTTTTTTTTTGTTTTTACTTAAAACATAAAATGATAAAAATAACAAAGTTAAATAAAATCGTATAAGATAAAAAATTGCAATATATGCCAAAATAATTTTGGACTTTTGTTTTGTTTTGTTTTGTTTTTTTTTTTTACATAAATATATATTAAAATAATCAAGGAAAAAAAGGAGCCCTTGCCATGGCCTGTGTGTTTGTTAGTGTGTATATGTATGTGGGTATATATACATAGTTCTAGGCATTAAGGTAAACATGTATTAGTGTGTAATGGATTTGTGGTTGTCTTGATGCAAAAACAAAAAAACAAAAAAATTCATTGACGAACTATTATGTCATTGAATATTATTGAAAATGTCATCAATATTTTTATACGCTTCGTTAGGATTATTCAGGCTGGCTATTGGAAAACAATAATAAGAGGCGTGCCACAAATTTCATTCTTTTTCTTTTCATTTTTTCTACTTTACACGCGAGCAATAGGCACACATATATATATCGTTTTATTCGAAAATATTATTTTGGATTTCATAAAAACTATGGTCTTAACTAAAGTATCGCAAATTTTGAATTTTTTTTTTGTTCTATATACGTGCCTGCTACTAGAGATAACTGCCATTATGATAGCGTCGTAAATAATCGAAAACGATTAGATAAAAAAAAAAAAAATTTGCATTTTCATCCCAAGAATCTCTTAGCCACTGCATGGACACAGTTTCAAATCGAAAAAAATTTCAATTCAATTTAGTTCCATAAAAACTATATTTGAAATAATGCTTGAGAAAAGAAAAACGAAGAAATAGTTTAGTGTTATTTCAATAGGTTTTAAATTTCATTATTAGAATATCATTTTCATAAACTATACACTCGTTCAGTTAAACGCGTCACACACATACACATATATATTTTGGTGGCAAACCCAAGAGTATAGGATGGATCCATCAACTTTACTAACTGTTATATGAACATAAATTTAATAATGAGTTTGAATGTGTTTGTATCGTATCGTATGTTAGACGTGAGACGCATATAAAATCATAAAATCATCAGGCGGACGCACAAGTTTATTTAAAACTTTAAACAATTCCAAAAGAAAATGTGGCGCTGAAAGCAGAAAATCTCTAAGGGAACAGAAGGAAGTATTGTGTGTGTAAGATGTGAATAAATTAATATAAAATTCAATTTTTATATATAGCGACATGCTAAATTATTATTACTTCGAAGATAGGCAGATAGCTAAGTATGTTTGGCTTGGCTTATTTCTCTTATTATTATTTTTTTTGCTTTTTTCTTTTTTTCTCTTTTTTAAATTTGCATTCACGTCATTACATGGTTACCTTATTGTGTACATTTTATTTAGATTTAGATCTTTTTTTTTATTTTATATAGAGCTATGTATAATGTATGTATGTATTGTATGTGAGAAATCAGTCCAACATTTCTTATTTTAACTTTTTTTGTTTTGTTTTTTTTTTTTTTTAAATAATAATATTTTGTATTTTATATTTTTACAAGTAAATGACTACAGTTAATTTAAATATAATCCTAATTATATTATAAAAGCTAAATTGAAGAATGCATTATGCTTTTGTTTTTACTTTTCTTTTTTTTTTTGTTTTTTCTTTGTTTCTTTCCTGTTGTTTTCACCCATGAAATAACAACATAAGTGAACACGTTTTGCTAACAAACTAATAGAATTCACAAAATAATGCAGGCAAACGATAACATTGACGATAACATTGCATCATACCTTTACATGCATAAACAGGTAGGTATATATAGGCGCATTATATGCGGGCATGTTATGCTGGCTTATGTTACTTTTTTTTTAAATTTGTATTAACTATTATCGCTAGCCTTAGATAGAGATATTCATTTGTTTTTCTTCTGTTCTGCCTGTGTAGTACATTTATTGCTTTATGTGCCTGTATCAACCACCTAATCAATCAAACAACCCAACCAATTCAACCAATCAATCAACCAACCAAACTAACCAACCCAACCAACAACAATTGACTGATTGACCTTACCTTTCTAACCGTAAACGTGCGCATATGTTTTGTTTTGTTTTTTCTTTTCTTTTCTTTTCGTTTTTATTTATTTATTTTTTTTTCGTTTTCTTTTTCTTTGAACAACACTTACAATGTGTACATTACAGGTAAAATACTCAATTATTCTTCTTCTCCCATTTTGTCTTCCTTTCTTCAATTCTTCTCGTTTCCTATTTGTTGTTGTTGTTGTTTAATAAAATCACAGAAAAATAGAAATAAAGCCAAGAATTTTAAAACTCTAAATATATAAGGGGGGGTTTGCACTCATGAAATGAGAGAAATTCGCAAAACAATTACCCAAAGAGGTTCGCTCGTGTGCATACACTTATTACGACGACGACGACGACGACGTGGTCAAATCATCTTCACGGAAAGGACAGCATTTTGTAGAACGCTTTTAGGAAATGACTAATAAACAGCTTGCACACACGCACACTCTGCTCATTTTAATTTTTTTCCTTTCTTTTTTTTTTTGCTTTTTTTGCAAATCTCTGCCTTTCCCTCATTGCTAAGGTTTTTTTCGACTTCTGCATAGCTTCGAAACACTTAAGAAATTTAGATAAATTTTGTGTTCAAACTAAGCATAACACGCGTAGAAACCCTCTTGCGCGATTTTATGATATATAAAATCAAGAAAAAAAAAAAAAAAATAAAACGGAAATGCTAACGTATTGCAGGTTTTTGTTTTTTTATAATAAGCAATAGTACGTGTATGTATGTTTGTTTGACTGTACATAAATTTTGTAAAATATGTAAGTATACTTATAAATGTAGAACACAGCTTTAGCCACTCACATTTATTTTGCGGTTGTGTTGTGTTCATTAAATTACTGAATAACATTATCATTATTGGAGAGTACGACGGCAGTCGAAAATGTACTTAATAAAAGCAGACGATTTGTGTTGTTGTTGTCATTCGATAACAATAACTACTACTACTGCTATGCGGCCTCATCTTGGGCTGAGCCCATATTGTGGCTCATGCCACCACCTGACAAATTGCTATAAGCATAACCATTAGGCGTTATGATAGTGGTGGACGCCGCTACCGCTGTTGGCGGTGAAGTGGATGCAGACATTGCTGATGACGAGGTTGAGTTTATGGAGGAAGATGTCGTGGTCGCAGCAGTCAACGCATTCGACATATTGCTCGATGTCGTGGCTGACTCTTGGGCTGCTTTCTCCGCTTGGGTTGCTTGTATATGCGATTGCACGGATGGCGGTATTGCGTGCACATCCCAAATTTCTTCCAAGAATTTTGGAAGTTTGCGATTTTTCAGTTTTAGCGAGAAGCACATTTCTGCATTTTGATTGCCCAATGTACGCAGTTCAGTTAGTATGGAAAGCAGCTTGGCGAAGAACACTAGACTCATGGGGTCGCCACAATGGCGGTTAAGTATGTAAATGCGGAGTGTATCAATGTAATAGCTTTGTATCGCTTCGACTAGTTCGGCTTTTTCGAGACCCGGCCGATCGGAGAAGATCACAATGGCAGTGAGTAGTGCGTATTCGACGTTGTCGACTTTCATGGAATACATTTGCCGACAAAAATGCAATAGGTCCTCAATGTTGTCAGCCATGCCGGCCATTTTGTACGAGTCACGCGTATACGATCGATTATTGGCAAAAAATATTGAATCTGAGTTATGATCATAACGACGCGCCATACGTAACATCATTACTTCGGATGAGCAGGCCTGCGATATAATATAAGAGAAGAAATTTGTATATACATATATAGTGAGGATTAAAGTAAATTTTGTTTTGTATTTTAAAAAGACTAACTTTCAGAAGCGTTATTTGATCTTCTTGCGGTATTTTGGTAAACGCTGGCAAACCCTTGGCAAACTCAACGATAAGCTGTACAGTCAGTATCGTGATTTCCGTAATATGTCGAAAGCTAACATCATGCTGACTTTCATTTTCGTCCGGTGAGCTCTATAATTTAACAGAAGAAGAAGTTGTTGTTAAAAGCGGTATTCATGATTTTTTTTAAATTTGTCCTTAATTACAACCATTATTCTTTTGAGATCTTCCTCTGACGGCTGCTCATACCCATCCTGATACCAAATTAGTTTATAAATCACCGCCAGTTGATTGAATGTTAGAGGAGGTATATTGCGTGCTTGACATTTCGCTAAAATGTCATCAGGTAATAGCTGCAAGTATTGAAAGAACATATATATGTATTTTTAATTGCATCTTGAAATGATGTTCAGTTAAAAATTTACCGGAGCTGTAGGGTGCGACGGTGGCTCGCATGTCATCAGGTCGAGAATTTCCTTTTTTATAAAGTCAGTGTTACAGGTAGAGGTCTGCAGTTTGTCCTTCTCTTTTTGTGCCTTCTTTTCACGTCGCTTCATTGCACATTGATTTTCCGGTACAACACATTCCGGTCGCATTCCTACCGCTAAACACTTTTTTAGTCGACACTCTTGACATTTACGACGCATATACATATCCATTTCACAAGCATGACCAAATTTACAACAATAGACGGCATTTTTGGTAACACTTCGTCGAAAGAAACCCTTACAGCCTTCACAGGTGAGAGCATTGTAATGATAACCCGAAGCCCGATCACCGCACACCAAACATAGCTCTTCTTGTAAACGTGGAGCGGGACCTTTTTTAATTTTTTTCCCATCACTAGTGTCGTTAGTTGAAAAGCCATTAAGACTGCTCGATGGGGACAAGTCATCGCGTCCTGCAATAGAAAATATAGAAATTAATCAAAGAAAATAGCATAGGATCGTCTAGTTTTGTTGCCTTATTTTTTTTTTTTTCCAACTACACTACAGAGTATATAAAGAATATATCATAAGAACAGGAAGGAGCAGACGATTGGGGGTGAGATTGTGGAAATTCAATAATCACTTTTTTAAATCTGCCTTATATACGTAAAATGCTTATAATAATAAGAAAATTGTCGAGGTCATTGTTACGACCAGTTTCCTCACTATACCTGATTGCACACCTATTAACTAAAACGCCGACAATAATAAATTATGTGAATGCATTACATGTACAATTCAGAAATTCAGTGGGACAATGGGTTTTGCACATGCTTACCTCGAAATGTGTGTACATTTACATGCAGGCATATATATATATATATATACATATATATGTATACGTAAGCAAGCCTGTGCATGCACTTGAACTCTGCATTCATTTTTATATACGAGTAACACATACATATATACATACACTGCCAATCAAAAATATGTCTACTACTGATACGCACAGTAAAGAACACTCTATGTGGTTAAGGTTAAAGCAGTGTTATTTCGCTAATGGTCTTATAAAATAGCGTGAGCAAATACTGAAACTTTTCTTTCAGCCTAAGGTAAGCAATGGTGTCTTATCTCGTTAATAAGTTTCAAATTGATTCGAGTTTTTCAAGATAAAATTATTACGAGAGATAATAGTTAATATGCAAGGAAGGGAGGAAGGAAAGAAATCAAGCCTAAGCCAACTTCTTCGGAAAAGCTAACTCTAAGCAGAACTTGTTAACTTGATTTTTCCCTAAATATCTTACCATCTACTACAGGTCTTCCATACGATACTAATGACCTTCAAGTTTCCGAAGGAGTGGAAAATAGCCATTCCCAAACAAAGCGCCTCTTTTGCTCATAATAACCTTCGACCGATTAACATCCTATCCCGTGTCTTCAAAGTTACGCGGCTTATCATGAAAGAACAATTTGACTTATTCTTGAATAACAGTTATGCCCTGCATGATCCCCAGCTCGGCTTTCCGCATTAACATTGCCTCTCGAATTTTTTAATCTCCGTCATGGAATACATTATGGATAATATCAATGCTTGCGGGGGCTGTGTTCTTGTCACTCTCGATCTAATTAAAGCTTTTGACAGAGTTCCATACGCTAAGCTTATTAACAAAGTGTATAATAAATTCAACTTCACTCGGAGCGCTTGTAAGTTTATGTGGTCGTATATTTCGGATCGTAACCCGTTTGCTTCTGTGAACGACTCTAACTCTTCCCTTTCTATGGATATTAAGCAAAGCTAA
This sequence comes from Glossina fuscipes, assembly GCF_014805625.2. Classification (NCBI taxonomy): domain Eukaryota; kingdom Metazoa; phylum Arthropoda; class Insecta; order Diptera; family Glossinidae; genus Glossina; species Glossina fuscipes. The sequence continues at coordinate 1,169,007 of NW_023998422.1, read as the reverse complement.
AGTCTTAGGCTGCAATGTTCTCCGTGCTGGGGCTTTCAACCTCGCTATAAAAATATATTTCATTGATCTTGTAGAATTAATGCAATTTGTCGGGGTAACTCTTCATCTCAAGCTCAAGTTTAGCTTCCACGTTGACCATGTCTTACGCTCCGAAAACTGTACAGTCTAAATCTATATCTGCCTTTAAAGGTTAAACATACCACTGCGCATTGCCTCCTCATGACGCACATTAACTATTGTAGCAAAGTCTTCTCTGGATACCCAAAATATAATTAAGTTAAGCTTCGAGATATTGTTAACCGTATAACATGTTTTGTCTGTAGGGTTAGGCTTAGAGACCATATCTTTTCCTTCTTTCGCGCTTTCTTAAAATGCTCTCCTTTCCCGATTATCCAACGTTTAGGTTTCTTATCTACCTCTATAAAATTATTCTAAGCCGATCCCCAACTATTTCAGTTCTCTAGATGCAATAGAAATTCTTTCCTATTAATATCACGATTATCAGCCGAACGATCTTTTAGTGTTCGTGTTGCTGCCTATTGGAATTCCTTACCAACGAGTCCGAAATTCTTCGAAGGTTCGTTGATTACCTTTAGAAGAAAATTGATCGCACTGCTGAACGCACTATGTGTATTTTGTTGCTGATAGGAATTGATGGTTACGAAACTTACGGAGCAAGATGATTACATTAGTAGTTATTTAGTCGACTTGTACTCTCACTTATGTTATAATTTCTGTTTGCACAAAAAATGTATCTATGTAACTAGGTAATAAGCCTATGGCTTTACAAGTAGCAGAAAAAAAACAAAAAATACTTTTTTAAGGAATGAAGCATATGATCGGTAAGGAATCGATGTAAAAACAATGTAGTGAAGACTGAATCGCTCTATATACATACATCGACACTTAAATAGCGCAACATTTACAACGAAAGCAATAAAACAGTTTATTAAAAGGTTTATAAACGTTTTTAGGTTTAGGTTTAGATTAACTTAATTTTGAGGTTAACTTAAAATACATAAGAGATTTTTAAGTAAAACAAGAAAATTGATGCGGTAAAATAATCACAAAGGCATGGAAACTCTTTGGATACAGACATATTTTACAAAGTTGGTTGCTTGAAGAGACCTTCTTGACACTTAAAAGTTAAAAATTAGTTTGGGCAAAAAGAAATCCATTATTTTTATATGAACTTCAGGACTTTATTTAATATGCTTCGGATTGTCCGATTTGGGTCAAATATGCACCGTTTTGTTGTATGACTTGTTGCCATTTCAAAGGTAACTTCAAAATGCCTCTCTCATAAAAGTCCTGATCTCTATTTGCAAAAAACTCTAGTAGTCGATTTTCACAATCCTCCCTAGATTCCAATTTTTTATCATTAAAGAAATTTTGCAATGCAAGAAAAAGATGATAATCGCTTGCTGCCAAGTCCGGACAAGCTCCCGAAGTTTCTGGCGAGTCACTGTAGAAGTGTGTGGCCTAGAGTTGTCCTGGTGGAACACGACACCTCTCCTGTTGGCCAATTCTGGCCGTTTCTGGTCAATCGCTATCTTCAAACGGTCCAGTTGTTGACAGTAGAGATCAGAAGTTAGCGTTTGGCCATTTGGAAGCAACTCATAATAAATAATCCCCTTCCAGTCCCACCAAATGCATAGCAAAACCTTTCTGGCCGTTTGAGGTGCTTCACCGCTCTTTGACCACGATCGTTTTCGCACAGGGTTATCGTATGTGATCCATTTCTCATCTCCAATCACCATCTGTTTAAGAAATGGGTCTATCTCATTCCGTTTGACCAAGGCTTCGCAGATGGAAATTCAATCCATCATGTTTTTTTCTGTTAATTAGTGTGGCACCCAAATATCGAGCTTCTTTTTGAATCCAGCTTTGTGTAAATGGTTTAAAATTGTTTTTTGGTCGATTTTTAGCTCCTGGGCGATGTTACGACTGCTAACATGCCGGTCAACTTCGATCATTTCTCCGATTTTATCGACATTTTCGACGACCGGCCTACCTGTGCGAGGTGCATCTTTAACATCAAAAATTCCTGAACCGAATCTACGAAACCAAAATTGCACATAATTGGCTGTTACAGTATCGGAACCATAAACACCATTCACAATTTTAGCCGCCTGGCTTGCATTTTCGCCTTTGTCAAAGGAAAACTGTAAAATGTACCGAATTTTCTCTTTGTTCACTTCCATTTTTAACACGCTGTAACTCTCAACTGAATGCACCAAACAAAAAACAACAAAAGAATTTTTTTTTACTGCGAAATATCACCTTTCCAACGAGCATAAATATGAAATTATTTGATCGATACTTTACGAGAAATCTATCAGTGCCAGCCATCTACCGAAAAAATAATGGATTTCTTTTTCCCCAAACTAATATTTCTCTATATTTACTCCATCGATTGTAGTCGCATTTTATCCCGATTTGACGATTACCGCTTCACATCTGCGACAGCGACACATGCTTTTGACTAACTTTAGACATGTCTTTTTCGTTATAGAATGCGAGACGTCTTTAATACTTTTCTGAATCGTTATTTCTACACATTTTTTTGCCTTGTCCCTATAACAAGATTCTATAAAATTTTTATGCAGTTAAGCTCGGGACATACCAAAACTGTACAAGCGATTATTAATTGTTTTGTCGTTATGCGTGAAAATCCATCTTATTGGCATGAAGTCCTTCAAACATTTAGTTCTAATGTCCATTATCGAATGTTCGTTTTTCTCTCGATCCTTGTTCGGAGCCTTAGCTTGTGCAAAGAAAATGTAAACTTTAGAATGCATTATTCACTTTTTCAGTAGTTTTCTGACTGTACTTTGCCTAATGCGTTTGTTTTTTTAGACGGCGTCCAAGCCTTCTGCTTTCTAATCTAAATTGATGTAACGTTGATCGCATCGGTTTCCTTTGTCATCTGTCGCAAAGTTTAGGCACTTTTTTCCGGGGTCTTGCTAGGGAAAGTTCCCATCATTAATTTCCTTCGTAACTCGTTTAGCAGATTAAGATGACCTTCGCTTATGCTTGAGGACAATGGCTTGACCTTTGACTTGCGTGTTTCATTTTCATTTAAGTTAAAAGTATTTTCTGTAGTGTGGAGAGTATTATCTCGAGAGCTTTGTACAAATAATCGACTTTTACGTAATTTATTTATTTATTTATTTATTTCACTTATACAAGAAACTCAACTAAAACAAAATGGCAGTCGAGTTCAATTGACTCTTAAGTAAATCTTAAAATTAATTAATAATAAAACTTAGTATAAGTACAATACCACAAATAAGGAGAAAAAAAAGAAAAAAGCATGTACACAACTAGCATAGAGCCACACCCACAACCGATACAGGACCAAATTGCAAGTGAACCCCTAAGCCATCGCAAACATGCATAAGCTTGGCAACCGATAATTGTTAACAACAAATTAATTTTCGACTCATAATGACATATTTAAGGTTAAGTCAGTTTAAGTACGACATAGGTAAATCGCGCGTATTAAGCAATGTTGCTTTAATGGACTTTAAAGAGTCCGTTAATGAGAATAAAGGTTCTTGCAAACAACTCTGAGCGGGTTAAACAGTTCAAAATTATATTTGCATTGACTAAGCTTTATCAACATAAAGTGCCTAGAGAAGCGGTTAGGGACATTAATAATAAATGTGAATAATAAAAAAAGAACAATAAATAAATTGCTAATATAAATATTTATTTATTTTCTTTTTTCATTTAAATTTCTTTTAAGTAAACTAAGTCTTTTTTTTGTTTTAATTAAGGTTCTTTTCGTGACCTTTCCATATCTTCCACAAATTTCTTTTTGCTTTTCTTCTTCCTCTTCTAATAGTTCACTATAGATATGTTTGCGTTTAACAATAAAGAAAAAAACTTGGCATCATTTACACATATTAGATAAGTTCTATACGACGGACTTGCATATATTAGGTGGTTGCGTGTATTTTGATAGGCGACTTCTAAAGGTACGATATGATAACGAAATAGGAAATACCAGTGCACATAACGATTAAATTCGACCTTTCCCTACATAAAGTAACGGTTGTTTATTTTCTTTCCTATTAGACAAGTCATAGTATCCGGAATTGTTGCTTTTTTACGGGAACACGGAATATCGTGGATTGGAAAGGAATAATGAAGAATATACACAAGATTTTCGATATGTATCATGCAAACAAATTTGTATAAAAAATGAAACATTATTAAGATTCTGAAAATTGTTAGAAAGCAATCTATTGCAAATTGTTAAGTAAATTGTATTGAGAGCTTGTGTGATATAACTCGGCTGATTTATTGCATGTGTCTGAAATAATCTGAAGAATCGTAAACAATAGCGTTACTTGACTGGCCCCCAAAAGAAAAGAAACCTTACGCGTTAGTTATTTAGTCCGTATAACATGGACTCTAAAAGCAAAGTTTCATAACGAAGGATCCCACATTATGTTGTAGCTTGTTTGTAGCTTATTATAAAGAATAGCACTATTTTATATACCTTTCACCCTCACTTGTTCTTCTCATAAAATACGAAAAATGACGGCTTCTTTCTTTGAATGATCCTTTCCTATGTAAAAATTTTCAATTTTTCCAAATTTCATCGGAAAATATTAAAACACGAAATTTGTTGTCCAATAATTGTTTCGAAATGTTGCATGTAAAGATGCAGCATACATTTATGTTCAATAGCGTTCGTTCTTATGACAAATTTGATCAAAGTATTTCGAAAATTCCAACATATGGGCTTACGTCGATTGAAAATATGATTTTAAATAGATTTAGACGTAAACTTGATACATCTTTATCATATGCGAGCTAGAGTGTAATAACAACAAAAACAAAAATTACCCCTTTGAACATGGGGGAACAAGCCGTGTTGCAAAGTAATAAAATAGGGATAGTTGTGAATGCCTTACAGTATTTATTGAGCACCAGCCGTGACTTCTACCGTTCTTTCCAATAAGTATATCTATAGCACACGCATTTAAAAAAGGAAAAAACTAACACGGTTCGATGACATGTAAACAGCAGATGGAAATGGTGTGAAGTAACATCTTTCAATAAGTTTTTCTACTTCTTTACAGAATTTATGGTTCTCTGCTCAATTCAAAATCGTGGATCTACTTAAGGGTTAAAACCCCATCTTATAGTATAAAGAAGAAGGTTCTTTCATCATTCTCATGGACGAAAGGAAAGTTAGTGGTCAGGCTGGTAGAGATGTATATTTCAATTTATGGATTAAAGAAAAAAAAGCATTTCCGAGGGAAATTAGAAAATGGTCTGCCAGCTCTTTGCCTTTCAGAGATGATTATTGAGTCGGAAGTGAGTCGGTTGGTGTATCGTAACTTTTTACATTTTAGATGTTGCGAAAAATATATAATCCTTTAAAACTTTTAACTTCTTGGGTGTGTCTTGCGACGATTCGTTCTCGATTGCATATCTACTTAATGGTCTCCATCTTGATGGAGTCATATTAACATGATATCAAGTGGACAGTACAGATGCATCTGTTAGTGCATTAGAAGGGCTAGAAAACAATATAGGGCACCGTGAGCTTTAAATTCCTTAGCGAAAATTCATTCAACATAGATCGTTGACTGTTTCCGCAAAATGCTTGAAATTTTAAGGGAAATATTTCTCTTTGGCAATGAATACATTATACGTATATTCGATTACAATCAAAACATATTCTAATTTAAGCCAATGACGAACAAATTGTTTTTCCGAAAAATTCATAATGATCCTATCCCTTGAGGAAATTCGAATTCAACATCTGTTCCTTTTGCTCTTCTTGGCATTGGATACTTTAATTTAACGTTGGCATCAGTACAGAACTAAACATACCCAACGGAAGCACCTTTACACCTTGTTTCATTTTAAGAATTTTCTTTAAGAGATCTTTTGAATTTCGATTTCAGATGTTTATTTACTACTTAAGGGATTAAATCAATAGTTGACTTTAAAGTCGCGAGTCCTCTGCGACTATTTTCATATATTTTATGTTGAATCGTTGAATAAAAAATTGTGAAAAATTTTCCTAATCTTCAATCGTATACTTTGATTTAATTATTCATTTCAAGTGTACATGCACTCTCCTCTCTCCTCTATATATATATATATACATATATATATATTTATGTAGTAGATGGCGAACATATAGATTTATAGATTTCACAGGCATAGTTAATTTGTTTTTGTCGTCGGTGGTTGCACTTGAAGGCAAACTACTCTCGTGCAAATGTCAGCCAACCAACGAACCAGTCAGCCAGCCAGTTGGCTGCCCTTCACCTCCATCCTCTAAATACGATGTATTTATATTACATGTAGAGTTATTATTCTGTGTGAAAAAGAGTACATTGACGCATAAGCACATATGCACCTATTACATACATATACATAATAATAATGCTTGTAGCCTGCAACTAAATGCCTATGCTTGAATATTTGCACAGTGTATGTATTCCAAATAAATCCATATTAAATACACAGCTATGCAAAGTTGTAATATATATATGCAATTGTTGTATATGTATATATATATATATATATATAAATATGTATGTATATATGTATAAATAGGTATATATACTTATGCATATATATGTATTAGCGCGACCAATAAACCAACAAACCTACCGACTAATCCTACCTCAATGTCTCACTCACCTACTCTCTGAAAAAGAAAAACTTGACTTAAGCACGTTTTTCGTTTACATGCCATTTTCTTATATATATATACATATACGACGGCACACATATTACAGCCGTACAGTCATAAAAGTACGAAACATAGAGCAGAACATTCAATAGACTACACAACACATACTATAATATGTGTACACTATAATAATAGTATCTACTACCAACACATGTATTTTCAACCATATCAGCGCAACAACAACAACAACAACAACAACGACCACATAAGATGTAATATATATCTGTATAGAAAGCAAAGTACAAATATAACAGTGAGAGTATGCAGTCGAAGAAGATGTATATGTGTGTTCCTATGAAAAAAAAAAGAAAAATAAAAATAAAAAAAGTAAAAGAGAAAAAATTTGCAATGTTGCATTATTTCACCTTTAGCGCTGTAAGCGTTTCTGTATTTATTTATTTATTTATTTTATTTTTCTTTTTTTTTTTTGATGTGAAGGTATATTTATATACGAATGCGTATCATAGTTGAAGTTAAGAAAAGCCCATTTATACAATAGCATCTCTGCGAGAGCCTATTGATTTTAAAAGCACATGTATAAACAATCGTACATACATATACTTATATTAACACACACACACACACAC
>NW_023998422.1:1149846-1161680 GCF_014805625.2 Glossina fuscipes | reverse complement strand
TGCGTGCTTGTGCATGTGTGCATATATGTGTGTGTGTGTGTGTGTGTGTAGATAATGCCGCAAACATGCTGCTGCTGATGATGATTTCTCTAACGTGTTTTTCTTTGCTTTTACTTTATGATTATTACGTTTTTTTTATTTATGTTTGTGTTTTCGCCTTTTTAAAACAATGTTTTGTAGCGTTTAAACTTGTTCGCCTGCAACCACTTTCTCTTTGCCACAACAACAACAGCTTACAGCAGCAAAAAAACAACATTCGTTATAAGCAAGTTTTCCATCTTAATAGAATGCTTTTCATTAAGCGCTTATCTCGTATGCAAGCATACGAATATGCAGCATGTGTGTGTGTTTTGTGTGTGTATGCATATGCCGTGTCATCCCATCACCACCTACGTAACATGTATAAGCACAATTATCGGGGAATTTGAATGATTTTTTGTTTATATTTTTTTATATTTTTTTATATTTATTTATATTTATTTACAAATGTATATTTATCATGTTAAGGTAAAAGTTCATGGCGCTTTTTCCAACATCAATTTTCTTACATATTAAATTAATTACTTTGTAAACAAATAAGCAAAATTTTGATTGCATTCATTTTTTCTGATACACTCTCCCCATAGCGTTATATATGTTATTGGGTTTCTGGGATGAGAAATTGGACCAAAGGATTTTCATACTCCTGCTTACAAGTCAGCTTCACACCGTTAAGTTAGTTGAACAAAAAGCGAGACGAACGATGGCAGAGAGAGTCTTCCCTCCAAGTGAACTTCTTCCATTTCTTGAGAATTCAGTATCGGTGTGTGGCGGTCGATGTTATCGCCAGACAAGGCACAATGCCTTTCACCAAGATCAATTCTGGACGCTTTATTTCATTTGATTACACAAGCTGTTACCATTAGAGAGAGGCATCAATCCCATGGAGCGGCTCATAAAACGCCATTCTTCTCCAATGCCTTTAACTTACGTGGCCCCATTTAACATGGTTTGCCAGCATTTAAGCGACTTTATTTATCTTGGATGACGGACACTGTTGTCTTAAGCAGCTAATTTTTCGTTTCAGCAGCGATTTACGGATGAAAATTTCGTCTATTAACTTCCAAATTCTTTAGTTGCGCACGGATGTTTTAAGCTGAAATGTGCCGATCTTCAGATTTTTTAAAATTTCCATCATCTCTTTCAACAGTGGTTCGACCAGAGCATAGTACACGTTTTGCAGAAACGAGGAAATCATTGACGTTTTGCGAATTTTAGTAGAGCAATCCCACCATAAACGCGAGGAATTTTGTCACAAGCCGTTGACGAAGTGATATTTCAAAATATTAACATTTCCTAGGATATCTGGGCTCAACCCAATTTATTTCTATGTTGTTTCTTTTGATATACGCCGTAGTATGGCCTGATGGGTTAAGCGACTATAAAAGCCATTCATTGAAAAAAATACCCAGAACTTTTCCCTACATAGATATATATGTATTCTGTACGCATTTATATTGTTTAGGTATATGAAGATATGTACGTCGGTAGGTAAGCATGAATTTCGTTGTTGAAAATCGCAAGAGCAGAGAGTCATGTTCTCGTGACTTTAAAACAAACCTTTTTTTATATGAATTTTGGAAATGTTTGCTGTGGCAGTCTGGGTCTGTTCTTTAACGGTTCAATCGTTTGTAATCAGTTGTTTCTCACCTACCGTGAATCGCAAAAAGGATTCCAAAACATCACAAAAACAGTAATGAATGAAGTTTAAAAATAATATTAAACAGAGGTTAGGTTCAAGGAGCACTTATTAATTCGTTTTAGTCGACAATGGGTGAGGTTATGATCGCCCCTATAAATAACGCCTCGAACTTCGCATAAAATGTGGCTTTAATTAACATATCGTTTACATATTCATAACATATTAGGCGAGCAGGGATTAAAAAGAATATTGGACTATTGGAATATGGGGAATAGGTACAAGCGTATTTGCGACCAACATGCGAACATTTCACGCAGTGAGGATCGCATTGTTGAAAATAAAATTTTATTAAATAGAAAATATGTAAGTGGTTTGTCATCATTTCAGCGAGCAAGCGACAACAAAAGGTCCCTTTTTTTCTATTAGCAGTGCCGTCAGAGGTTTAAAGTGGAATCTGCTAAGCGCAGACTTTCTGAATAAGATCAGAATTTACATAAATTACTCTCGTACGCAAGTAGAAGGACTAAGTAATCTTCGGAATCTTTAGCTCTTTTCCAAATACTTTGAGCAAAGTAGCAAAATTAGTTTACCACATGCTTTGCCTGTAATTAATCATTTTGTACCTTATGGCATAGCGTTATCCATTTCGTCGTCTGCGTTTGCCAACCCCATTTCAATAACATAAATAAAACCGAACCGCCATCCAAGCTATCATATCCCGGAACGTAGTAAGAACTTACTATAAAAATTAGGACTCTGTAGCATGTAGGTTTCGCGCATTACAAGCAGATTATGATTAATATAATTGTTGATCTAAGGGCACTATTGAGAAGAAATTTCAAAAAAACTAGATCTTTAAGAGACCTATTATAGACAACCGATCGAAAATGATGGTGCTGCTAGTAAAAATGAGCTGAGGAAAATCCATAATTATCCATTACTTGGCGCACGCGCAACGTTTGCATTTATATCTCCAGCAAGGTTCAAGTAACATAAGAACTGAAGCTAGGTAACCATGGAATGCGTAAAAGGCATGCTAAGTTGGGTACTCGAACAGCACTGTTTGGATGACGCATCGAATTTTCTTCAGTGGTGAGGCTTGTTTTTCGCTTGGCGAAGATGTCACATCCGTAGCGGTGAAAATCCACAAGCAACTGTGTGAAAACTGTTGCACTCTCATAAAGTGTAGGCTGTGGCGTTCGGTCTGCAGAGGTGATAGATCCGTCCTTTTTTTGAAAGTGTCGAGGATGCGACACAAACTGTCAATTCTGATCGCTGCAGCCACGTAATTACCAGTGGTGTCAAAAGTCACACAGCGATCGTGTAATTTCACCTCTTAGTGACCTCAATTGATCGCCAAAACCATACGATTACTCCCTCCTGCTGGACATCTTTGTCAGTAGATAAAGCAGTGGCAATAAGTGCATTAAATAAAGGAACATGTCCGTCCGTCCAAATTACAAGCGAGAGAAGAGAGTGCAAATTTCTATTTCACTTATAATGCGATTTTATTTTGTTTTACTTTTAAACCCATATATATATATATATGTGCGGTATAGGTATGTGACATCAAAACAAGTAGCGTTGCTGATGCTTGCATATGGCTATTTTGCTTGATCAGCAGCGTCGTGACCTTGTCAAACTTCGATTAGGCCAATCACCTCCAAACCATTGCGAGTAAAACTCATTTACGTAAAGACCGAAATTGTTTATCTATTCGATGTTTTTTTTTTTTTTTTCTTGATTGATTGATATTAAATCGATATCAATCAAAAGCGAATATAAAACCTGAGCGCTCACGTTTTACATAAGCTTAAAAAATATATATATATACATAAAACTGTAAATTTACTTTATTTAGAATAAATTCATAAAAAAAAGTTTTCAGTAGAAGGACATAGTTGCGGAGGAGATGAAAAAATTTCTAATTTCAGTTATTACACTTTTAAAGCTAAATTCATACCAAAATCAGACGGAATGAAAATAATTATGAAGGTTTTGCGACATAAATGAATGTGTGTATGCATACGACTGTATGTACTGCGTATGTGTGTATATATATATTATATGTATGTATGACTATGTATTCGGGGTTCCTTTCTTATATGCGTGAATATGTTCCTTAGTACTTTTTGTAAAGCTTGTAGAACTCTTAACAAGAGCATTGGTGTGTGTGCCTAGGTTAACATTTTATAACTTTATTTCCAGAGCGAAGCATGCGCAATCGTTTGCTTAGCAATCAATATTTCAGTCCTTTTTTTTGTTTTTGTTGCTGCTGTTGTGACTTTATTTAATGGGTAAACAAACAAAAGCAACCTTTAAATGTTTGACCATAACATTAAACCCAACTGCTGTACTATGTATTTTATAAATTTTCAAATTCCATTGCTTTAAGAACATTTATGCAAAAGTAGTAGATTTCGAATTACTGACCACATAATATTTCCATGCGAATAAAGTCCCTCTCTTAGCAGCAGCACGTGCATAATTAATAAATGCAAAAAAAAAACTGTATAACTTTTATTTACATCCATGATATACACGGTAGACAAGTTATTCGAAAGACTACTGTCACACATAGAATTCAAACAAGAAGAAAACGCATTTCCCATATTCATATATATAATATTATAAATCAAATTGGGAAAAAAAGAAAGAAAAGTTGCGAATACTCTTATTTACATAACTATACATAACCAATTAGAATAGGAAAAATAATTTGAGAAATTGTTTCATTCAAATGAAACAAGAGAGAGATAGAGAGAGATAAAGAAACAGAGGAAGAGAAAGAAAAAATGGAAAGAGGGAGATAGAGAAACAGAGGAAAAGAAGGAAAAAAAGAAAGAGGGAGAGAGAGAGAGGGAGACAGAGAGAGACAGAGACAGATAGAGATAGATAGATAGATAGAGAGAGAGATAGAGAGAGAGGAGGAAAGAGGGAGATAGAAAAACAGAGGAAAAGAAAGAAAAAAGAAAGAGGGAGAGAGAGAGAGAGGGAGAGAGGGAGAGGGAGAGAGAGAGAGAGAGAGAGAGAGAGAGAGAGAGGGGGGGCTGGGTGTGACAGTAAGAAAGATAATACGACTGGGGGTTTTCTCAGTTATCTTGAAGCTCCTTTTTTATTATTGTAGTTTAACAACCGCGGCCAAATCGAAACGGCTATTCAGGTCCCTGATATGCTTATGTATAACAAGCATTCGGAAACTTCAATATAAAACGAATGTGAACAAGCTTCAACTCATCTTTCGCCTTTGTCACATCCAGCCATAAGCATCGGACATTTCGAATCGTCTATACTACGTTTTTGAAGCAGTCAAGGTTACAAAAATTCGGAGAGAGAAGAAAAACTTGGTATATATACTTTTCGTTGATCCTTCGAACTAAGATGCATAATGCACGTGATCTGTCCCAAAACTAAGCTGGTAAAAGGTAAAAAGCTGTAAATCGACATTGACTTCAAATGTGCAACTTTTATGGGCAGACGTCAGACGGACAGACAGGCAGATAGGCTTAGATCAATTCAGATTATGATTCTGAATCGATCGATATAATGAAAAGTGTGTCTACCTTAAGCCCTTCTACGTGTTACATACGACCGCACTAACTTAATATACCCTGTACGAAAAGGACAAGTTTTTCTATTGCAATTTATTTTTTATTATTTTTTTCCATTAGCAGCCTGTTAGGCGCTACTTAAAAGCCTGCGAGGATCGTTAAGCTTATGTCTTTGTTTTCTCATAATGTTTGCAGCCCTACGTTTTTTTCCTCCCGACCGTGTGTGTGGATGTTTAGGCATGAAAGTACCGGTCTTACGTTTAAAATCTTAGGCTAATGTAATGGGTTTTAATGTAAATTTAACTTCTTAACGATCTCGTATTAGTGGACACCGAAGGCTTACTAACATTATCGCCTTTCGTACTGTAAGCAACACTATCTCATAAGAGATAAATCGATATCTTTCCTGTGAAAGCCGTGCATATCAAATATTTTGCAAACTGAAGATATTAACACGACAAGCATTGCGGTTGCTTTCAAAGCAAATGTTATATATATATATATATAATTGGTTCAATTGGAAAAGTACTGCACAGAGTGGAAAATAAAATTTATAAAAAGAAATTGAAAAAAAAAAAAAGGAAAAAAAAGTAATTTTAATGCGAGTTCAAAACTTCTTATAAAGAAAATAAACACAAAATTTTGATTTATGTGATCTTAACCTAAAAAGAACTTTCTCTCTTTAACTATCCATGCAGGGGTAACGCGCGCATTTAATTCGTCTGAAAAACGTGACTAAATTCGATTTTAAGCAATGATAATATTTGCATTTTAATTTCTTTCATATCTTTACGGGCACGAAATAGGGGACATAATTCCCACTTTTTTTTTAGGTGCAAATAAGTAATGTCAACAAAAACTATGCAATTGTAAAACATGTATAAACAAAATTGATGACACATTTGCGTAAATATTGAAAATATTTCACAAGAATATTCTTGCCCTGTTAAGGCTTTGTTTCAATTCAAGTAACAGTGTCACTTCAGTTCAACAAAAAAAAAAAAAAAAAAATAAAACAAAACAAACAACTTTCAAGGTAGCCTTGGTAGGTAGGTTGACGCATTTCTACCCAAAAAAAAATTCAAATACATTTTTGCATTTTTTCACGAACTTTTGTTGCTATTATTGCGGTTAATTAATTCAAAAGTGTACTTGAAGTTTATTTTGTACCTCCACCAGTGAAAGCTGGATGTACGTATATTAAATTTGTCTTTCCGTTTGCGACTTTTACATACACGCCAAAGGCTTAGTCATAAAGTGATTGAGCGCCATTAGCTATGAAATGATTTTAATTACGCACGTCTGTCCATCCGTCCATTTATTCTCGCTATGATAAAGAAGAAATAGTGGGAAATATAAGCATCATGAGTTATAAAATGATCTTAATCGTATGCGTCTGTCTGTCCGTCCATTCATATGTTTTCGCCGTAATAAGGAAGAAATAATGGGAAATAAAGAAATAATAGTGGCCTTGATGAACTCGCAATAGACAAAACGATTATAATTCACGTTTTTGGATCAGACACTGATTTATAACTTAATATATATCATTGCATATATTTAATAATAGAGTGAAATTGAGACTCATACACACAAAGACTCTGTGTAGAAACAGTTAAAAAAGTATTTCGCAATTTCTATTTATTGGTTTGATGTGGCGGATAATAGCAAAGATTAGCCTAAGTTCGAATGTGACTATCAATGAATGAATGATGAATGATGACAATGAACAACGAAGAAGCTTTACTCGTCTCAAACCAAGTATTTTCAATCCCGTCATTGGCTTGTGTAGGATTTATGTTTGCAAGACGAAGCAGCCCATATTCAACGATTCAAATTCTAAATCGCACATCCTACCGATATATATGTATATATATACGTTCATTTAATATGACAAAAGGGAACTCCAAAAAGGCCTGGATACGTAATATCACAACTACACGCCCGCATATCTTCTTCTTCCTTTTCATTACAAAGATCAAAGAGTTTCCAGGTTTCGCAACATTCGGACATAGGAAGAACAACTGGAAGAGGAGAAAGGAATAATTTTTTAACCGTATTGTTTTTGTGCTGTAAAATCGTCAATTGATAAAAAACAGACGTAGAGTTCACGTAGAGAAGGGGTCAGGTGTAGTGAGTGTGCGTGTGATGAACGCGCTCCAGTAATTCATAGTATAACGTTTGGATGAAAGTATGTTTTTTTCGTAAAACCACGTATTTTTTTTTTTTTTTTTTTTTTATTTACTTATACGGACAAAATTCATTTACAATGAAGAGTCAGTTCAATTAAGGAATAAAGTTAAGGGAAATAAGTAAGAAAAGAAAAAAAACATGTGTGACAGAAACGCGGACCGTTCGATTCATATACACAGAAGCGGAGAGCGTATCGCTTCAATCAATGGAATCAATGGAAACATGGATGTCCAACTTATGCAAAAGTTTGGATAATACTCTGCAGACGATTGCTATATCGTCTTAAAGATAATAAAATTAATTATTTAATTTTCTTCTGGCTGCAACGGGCAGTTTAGTGATGCCTTGGATTATTAAAGGAGTTTCCCAGACCATCTTTAAAAAGTGGTCATCGTTTTTTTTTGTCTTTGCATATCATTTGATCATCAAACCAATTTTTGAAATTTTCCGTCTTTGGGAAATGAATGGGTCAGAAATCTACGCTGAGTCCGTACGAGTGCTGAAACTGACTAACATCGATATGAACGATTTTTGGTGGTAGCGATATTTATAGGTTAGAAAGAGGCAAGTCCTTCATATGGAGTTTATAATGATATGATGCATGTGTTATGTAATATGAAACATCTAATCTAATATCTATTTGAAATTTCGGAAGCAAGACAGCAAACCTTTCTGCCTGTGATTCGTTAGCAGCAGTTTGACTCCAATCTATACGCTTTGTACATAATAATATAAGAGAAGAAAAAAATTGTGCATGTGTACGTACGTGAGCTTAAATATTGTTTTGTTTACGCAAGCGTATTGTTACTTGTCCATCGTGAATTATCATTAAATTAAGACATAATAGAATTCGTTGCTTTGTTGTTGTACATCTCATTGAAGCCGTATTTATGGGATTACAGGTTTTATAATTCAATTTCTTACACGCAGATCTCATAATCAGCGCAAATTTCGCGGTTTATTTATTCTTTTGAATGCCAGCTAAAGTCACACAGGCTTTCAGATCTGATCTAAAATCAAATATCAGACGCTCGCTCATCAATGATAACAAAAAAAAAAAAAATGGAACCAACCTAAGACAATAAATAAAGCTTTGCATTGGGCCGAATATTTTATGCTCGAGACTTCTTCTCCATATATAAAAGTTGCATAATCTCTTTTTATGTTCCTATCGAGTTCTTGATCAACGTCCTCTATAAGTAGCGTTTTTTTTTTTTTTGACCATACGAGCGGACTAAGGATGTTTTCAAATTCGATATGCATGTATATACCAAGTTTCACCTTCGATTTTTGGCCTTATTATTATACCATCAATAGATGCTGGCAAGACCCAATCGAGCCAGAGCTTTAGAAAATTTGCACTTTTTTCGATCTCTAATGCCCTTGCATATAGGCAATACAAACGAACCAATAAGTTTTACAGCAGCAGCCAAGGATGCTGTATACTTTAGGTAGTACAGACTAGTGGACTTTAAGGCACTTTCTAGTTTTATTTTGGAGAATGAGTTACGAGACGCCCTGACGCGAATGCAGCTTTCCCAAGGTATATCTATTACTTGTATGAAACTCAATTATCATATAAAGCAATACTTGCACGATAAGCAAATTGGAAGCAAAATTCAGATCATGCCTGATTTGACCAACAGGGAAGCCAAGTATACGAATCTAATTAATGTGTTTGTAAGTATTGTGAGGCAAATATTGAAAAATTTTTCATTTCGCTTAGATAACCGCTATCATTAATCCAGGGTTCCTTCTCGAAAAAATCCAATACCTGCGTATATGTATGGAAGAGCATGTTTCACCTTTAAATCTTTAAAAGAAAAAAATATCGACTATCAACGAATCGGTTCATTCTTTATTAAAATCATAAATAAGAAAACGGCACCGATACAGCCCATCAGAGGGGTAGCACCAAATTCATTATGTTCATCGTTTGTCGGCTGAGCTGCGCTATCGCCTCAATTGCATCGTTGTCAGAGATAGATCAATTTTATAAAATTCTGCACGCAGTTGATCTCATAGAATATAGGAAATGGTTTAATGGTTCGCATGGCCGTCATTTTTTTTTTTTTTTTTTTTTTTTTTGCGCTCTAGATAATTCGCGCTTATCAGTTCTACAATATTTAAGATTAACATAACTCTTCTCTCTTCTTTATGATTAAAATTACGTTTCCCACGGATGATTTTGATCGCCATATCTTAATCTATCAAAGATTAAATAAATTGGGTTGTGTGCATGTCAATTTTGATGATATTATTAAGACTATTAAGTAACGTCTGCCGTAGTCCTTAAAGGTAGCACTTTGATGGGGAATGTCCCACATTAGTTACACTTCCTCTTGAAGTGCTGACAATTCGATTATTAAATCCCAGTATTATTAGCAAATTTTTTATTACATATTGTATGCAAGGTAAACTTTCTTTTACGACTTTTACATTGCTTATTGCACTCTTTCTGAGATTACGTTCGCGCTAGTGAATTGTGAATGAATGAATTGTGAATTGTGTGAGAGTAAATATATTTATTTACAATTCTTAGGAGATCCATCTACAAATTATTTACAAGAAGTTATATATACACCGATTCTTATTACGATTCATCTCTCTTGACTCGATCGACTTTGCCTTTCGGAAATATTCGTCTTGTATCACTCTTTCCGTATAATGTTCTGCTAATTGTTGTCAATCTTGTGCATGTGGCTTGCTGAACTGTAATGAATGTGTGTGTTTTTTGGAATTTGACTTCTTAAAGAATCAAATTGTTTTCATGGAAATTCCTCAAATCATGGACTGTGAGACCTTTGTGATAAAGTATTCTTATTTTGATTGTCTTTGCCGGATAAAAATTGGATAAATCCTTTTGGGCAGAACCAGATGATAAGGCATATTCAAGGACAATAAAATGGATTTATATGCTAAGTGATCGGTTGAATTTTTTCTGACCGTCGTGCCGTCAGTCTAATGCGGGAATTCTCAATAGCAAAATTCGGGTTAAAAAACTGAGGTGAAAAGTTATCGGCCCGATAGTGAAAACAAAAAAAGGAGTGAACTAAAAATAATATTAAGTGATCTACGAGCTCTCTTTTAAGGTCAACGGCATAAAGGCTTTGCAAAAGACTTACTGCAATTATACTTTTACGAAGATTAGGCTCTCATTTCTTAAATCACTAGATGAACTTTCTTCATTTCATCCATCGAACAAACAACAAATTAACGCAATTAACAGCAATTTTCCTAATTTGCTTTTTATCAATAAAATGTTGTTTATTTTCCACGAAAAGTCATTAATAATCGAATCGAAGAGAAATTAAATATTATAAGCTGTCTACATACATTAAGAAATCCTCTATGCGCTATGTAAGATTGATAAGTGCCATCAAGCCGTTGTTATTAAAGCCGGCAGATCTAAGGGAATTTCCCGAAACCTATTTCTCTGTCATGACGTTTCATTCATTGTATTGGAGAATTCGTAATTCGTTTGCTTACATGCTTACGCATTGCATTGCTGTCTACTTTTTTTTTTTCGTAGTCGCACTTACTTTCACATATGATTGTTTTCAACGAATTTTACATAATTCTTGAAAACTTGATAACCTTCAGCATCGGCAAAAAGTTCATGAACTTTTTCCATGTGTTTGTAATTTGTAGCACTGCCTTCCTTCTTTCGTTTACCTATTCTTTTAAAATAAAACACTATGGAAAGAAAGGGGTACTCTCATCAGAGAGCGGCTATATACGATGGTGCATATGCTGCATGTAAGAAACTCAAAACTCAAACCAAGTTCATGGGTAATGCATGCATAGTTCTTTTATTATGGCCACAAAAATTTGATGATGATGATCATGATATTGTTGTTGTTTTTCTTCTTCTTGCTATTAAAATGCATTCAATAAAGATTTGAATTTGAGTTAAAAAGAAATTTAACGCAATGATAAGCAAAAATGTTTCAAAGGTTTTCTTCGTTAGCTTGAACGAAAGAATATTTATAGCATTGATTGTATCTAAAATTAAACGGTACATTCATCAAGTGCTCTCCTCTTCGTATACAGGTTTTCTTAAAAGCAACCACAAAAATCGAATCAACTTTTATTCATTAATTTCTAATCAACAGCTTTAAAGTCAATTTCTTGACAGAAAAAGCAAAACAGAAATAAAATGCGACCTTATGACGAAGTGCGTATGAACATACTTGCGCCATACAACGAAACTGGACTAAGAATCATATATTCATTTCACACTCTTATACTTATATTTAACACTAAATAAGGCTTTTTCTCTGATGACGCTTAGTGTACTTTCATATATGAAAATTAGTGAAGACTGTTCTGGATTTGAGGGATTATTTCCCAACTATCGCATAAATAAGTAGGTGGACGGAAAGACATAATTAAATAAATATTATTAG
>NW_023998422.1:1132818-1149836 GCF_014805625.2 Glossina fuscipes | reverse complement strand
CGGACTATTTCCAAACTATCGCGTAAATAAGTAGGTGGACGGAAAGAAGGTACTTGGAGTCTCACTTTAGTTACACTTATAAAAAATGTTTAATTATTATTATTTTTTTGACTTTTCACAAACGGAATGATAAAATCAGTAATCCACGGTTGTTATGTAGTAATGAGCATAAAAGAAAAGAGAAAATCAGTGTCAATTTGCAGCAGATAATAATAATAGAAAAAATTACATATTAACTTTCTCCATTACGTTGGTAAAGCTAAGTAAAAGGAGTCAGTAATATCATACCAGAAAACTGGTTAATGTAGCGTTTTATAAAAAACATGAAAGCAAAAAAAAAAAAAAAAAAAAAAGAAAAGAAAAACAGAAAACAAACAACATTCACTTAAAGCGCGAAACTGAAGAAAAAGTGAATAGAACAACATCACTTTAAAGTTCTGTATACTATCTGCAGACAGATGGATGGATAGTTATTTGTGTAGTTAACGTCGTAGCCATAGTTTGCCTGAAGTGGCCATAGTTGTGGTAATGTGCAAGTGAAGCAAGTGAGAGTGCTACTGCATACAACTTGAGCTGAATCTCGAAAGCTGTTCATGTACATCCATCTACCTATATATATATATATATATTTATTCTGTTCATTTACTGGTTTTGCAACCAGTTGTTTGAGACTAGTTTAGTGATTATCTTTAAATGCTTCTTCTCTCATTCAAAGTTTATTAGAATGATTTACTAATTAATTTAAGTGAATTTATAAAAGATGAAAACCTGTTGGCAAAAGTTACTGATCGTGCAATTTTTGTTTGTTTTTGTAGTCATAATGCAAACCACATTAATGATAATAATAAACATAATAATGACGATAATTTCCATAGTTAAAATATTATAATAGCGTTTTAATGGTATCGTCCGCTTAGAAGGCGTAAAATTTCCCACTCTTTTGAATCTAAATTTATTACAGAGCAAACTAAAGATGAAGATGAATGTGTGAAAATGTAGTAAGAGAGCAATAGGAAAATAATTCACTTTTCTAGTTATGCTTGAGACTTTGAAAGGCGCCACCCCACGAACGAAAGCGCTAAAATTGGAAAAATGTATTGATAGATGTTAATATGTCCGCTGCTGGATCAAGACCATTTTTATTTGGCTCTCTTTTAGTTGGTTAGTTATTGAGTTGTGTCACAGAAGGAGTATCACATTCCTTTTGGGTAATTGATTTCCATTTCTTAACAAAGAAAATAAGAAAACCATTTATGATAATACAAACTTATAATGCTCCGTCTTAAACCGTCTTCTTGTACATTTTAGATCTATGTTAATGACAGCAATAATAACCGTGCAATTCAGGATAAGACACAAGTATACTCGAATTTGGAAGAGTTACATAATAACTTATCGGTCAATAAATTCCCGGATTAAAGAAAAAGATCTTTCTTTTTGCCACTTTATTGATCAAAGTGATCTCCTTCAAGGACGACACAATTAGTGCAATAGTTTCTCTAATAGTCCGATATCTTTTCCCTTAATAGATTTTTTATAGTTCAGTTTATGCAACCATCTCGTCATTGGATACAAAAATTTTTGATTGCTTTTTGCTGCAGAAGAATTGCCAAAGCATTTCGAAACCGATATTTTTCCCATACAAGATATTGTGATCTTATTTTTTTGGAGAATAAAAGAACTAACCTAACCTTGGTAACTCTTGCATCTCAAGTGTTTTTCATCAACAAAAAAAAAAGAGAATATGGTAAAGGCGTTAAGCATAATCTCTTCAATTGTACAGGGCCCGAAAGCAATAATCGCTCCAAATAAATCTATTAAATTCCATTAAATACATTTATTCTTCGGCATGAGAGCTCATTTTTACTAACTCATTCCTTTTAATGACATGGAGATTTCTCTTAGGTGGTTAACTCTAAATGATTCAATGAAACCACACTCATTATTGTCTTGTCGTGGACGCCCTTGTGTAATTAAAATTGACTTTTTCTGTTAATAATAATTTTATTATTTTGGCAGTAGGGAGCGCGTGTTGGCCATTGCATAGGTCTATGACGAGACTATCATAAATAGAGCAAGTAAAAAGGCTACAGGGGGCTACGGCCTACCGTGGAATAGTATACCCAACACACTAATATTCTCAAAATAAGTCGTTATAGGCGAAGTCATCGAAAAATTGATCCGATCCATTCTTGAGCCAAGAACTTAAAAACTTCGAGCTGCATATTGAAAACAAGAAAACAAGACGGACGCATAGATAAGCTTAGCTCGACTCAGGGAGTTATTCATAACGTGATTCTGAATTGATCGGTATAATCAAACGTGGGTCCATCTCAAGTCCTGCTGGGCATAGCATGCATCCTTAACACTTAATAATACACTCTTCTACTAGAGTAGGGTAGGGAATAAATAGATAACGTTACGAGTATTGTGATGATATTAAAAAGGCAAGTTAACCATCTTCACCAGTCTTTAAATGTCCTCTAATCAGTTAATAAGAGGTAATAAAAATGTATATCACATTTGACCTATGACACATTTTTGGCACTGATCTTTGTAAACCATTATAAAAAATTACATTGTATCTTGTTAATAGCACATCTTGCAGTTCTATGACAAACTTTATTGTCATATTCACTTTTGTGTACTTTGACCTTTTCGATGACTTTAGAAAATATTTATTTCAAGTTTCTATTTATTATCTCATACAGTTGTTCGTGCTGTTGCATTTTTTCTTTTATTGCAACCGTTTTTACAGGTCAAGGTTTGTCTACTTTCTTTTAACGATGCTTTACGCGACCTTTGCAAATATTTTTCCCTGCCAATATCTAAGTGACTGTACACTTTTTCGTTTTTATGAAAGAAAATATCGTTTTTCGCATAATTATAAATAAATAAAAACAGTAAAATCTTCCATCACATTGCCAGGATGCACTATTTATTATATGTTATATAGGTTGTAATAACCTATTTTAGGCTTACACCGCGTGCATCGTTGACTGTGCATGTGTCATAAAATGGGGTTAGCAACATATTTGAATTTTTAGATTTTATCTATCATCTTAAAGTGAAAAGCTGGGTTTGGTGGTTTAGCAGCCTTTGAAAATGATAGACCCGACGACACTATTATCATCGTATCAGTTTGCTAACTAAGGAATTGTTTGTCATAAGTTTTATGTGACTTCTGTAAAAATTTGTATTGATCTCCTATAGATCGTACCTGTTATACCTACTATTTCTCCCTTCTCTTGCCTGAAGACTGGATTAGGCTGTAAGTGACGTCAAAACCTTATGGTGATAAATAATGCTTACCTTAGGATGTCTGCTGCCATTCGCCCTTCGAAGGAAGAGCACAAATCTAGTACACGGCCAGGCTTTCGTTAAAAAAAATATAATTTTTTTGCTTTTACACCGAGAAAAATGCTTTCCATAATAAACGAAGATCTGACAAATACTTCCTCTAGTATTAAAATAATCACTAATGCTTGGAAATTGTATTCAAGGAATGTAAGCTTTCTCTCTCTCTTTCTCTCAAATATATTGATTTGAGATAAAAAAAATTGTCTCTCCTTTTTTTGGTACCTTAGATAACTTAAACAGTATATGCTTAGATCACTACTTATTTACTGAGTAGAAAAATTACAACAGAGTGTGGATTGCTTTATATGCAAGAACACAACAGAAAGCACGCATAAGCTCGAGCGTAATCTTATATCTATGTATATATATATATATATATCCCTCTCTTTTCGTTAATTAAATTATAATGTTGTACGCATTTAAACATGTATGTATGAATGTATATAGAAAAATGCCCTCAAACAACCGAACTTTGCTTTTTTGTATACAACACAAAAAAAAAAAAAAAAAAAAAAGAACAAAACAAAAAAACATATATATATATATATATATATATATATATATTTAAATAATAATTATCTTGAGGTAGGCCTTAATATATCGTTGAAAAGTTCTACAATACAACTGTGAAATTTTTGTAAACAGCCATGAATTGTTTACATAAATGTATATGTATGTATGTATGTATGTATGTATGTATGCATGCATGGATATCCGTATATGCTGCTCGCACACATTTATGTGCATTTCTTTGCTGCGTGCTTGTAAATCATTAAGTGTTCCAGCGAAGAACATGATGCTTTACTCTTGTGCAAAGAATCATTATAAGAAAATGTTTATTTATATATTTGCACAATTGCACGTGTATACATTCACTTACACAAATGAAATGCAGTGCAATGCAATGCAATGCAATGCAGTTCGTGTGCATGTAAATACGCAAAACACAAAAACACAAAAAAAAAAACAAGAAAAAAGAAAAAATGAACACAACATGTGCACGAGTTCGAGTGCATTGACTATTCGCCGAGTTCGTAAGCTACATGATGATGAAGGTAACAGTTCGTCTACCCTTACTTGCCCCTACCTACCTAACGCCGCATTGCTTATCGTAGCAATGTATACTCTATTGAAACGCATTGCATGCATAACAATTAAATTGGGGTCTCTTCATTTCTTTGCTCGTTTACGGATATATATATATATATATACATGTGCGCGTGTTTTTGTATTTAAGGTTATCACTGTATAGGTAGATATGCGCGTAACAAATTTTAGCTGCATATATGCATGTGTATATGTTTTTGAATATGTCCTTCATGACGAGCAAACGAACACATGATGACTTTGACCGCTCGTTCGTTTGTTTTCATATTTGGTCACTGCTCTCCGAATGCACTTCGGAAATGTTGCTTTTTTTTTTTTTTGTTTTTTCGTTGCACATTTCTTTTATTTTTTTTTTCACAAAAATGCATGCATACACACTTAAGAGATTTAATCATGCATTTGCTCTTTTTGTTTTTGCTTTTTTGTTTTTATTTATTTTTTTTCTTTTTGCTCAGCAAACTCTCTTATTGCAGAGTTGTTGCTGTTTTTATAGTGTGGAACAAAAAAAAAAATATATATATATATATATTATTATATGCACGCATAAACGCTTGCTTGCTTGCTTGCTTGCACGCTCTCTAACACTCTTACAGGAAAATTTGTAAATTGAAATTGGGTTACGAGTATAAGATATGACCCAGCAAAATAAAGATCGACTTACTACTACACTGTATGAAACGCGCGCGCATACATGAGAACGATGTTTCTATGTGCCTGACTGCCACCTTGGAAAGGACAAGGCAGCAAAGCTGAGACGTAAGAAGAGATCAAGAATGTGTTCAGAGAATTTCTAAATAAAAAGTTGTTTTTAAATAAGACGCTTGAAGTTATGCGATATAACAAATTTCAAAGAAATTAAATTCGTCTCGGACTGAATATTTTGACATTGACCACTATTCAGCTTTTACATGGAAATAGGGTAACACGGGGAATACTTTGGGATTTGTAAAATGTTTGTACGCATTGCAGATCTCATAAACGATACATATATATAGTAATTTGATCTCTGTCTCTCTCTCTCTCTCTCTCTCTCTCTGTAAATTGCGTAATCGATTTATTTTTGCGTTCTTGCTTTCTCCGTCCACATAATCATACTAAGAACTTGTTCTAGTATTTATGACCTCACTGTCCAGTGATATTCGAAAAGTAGCAAGGTCGAACTACACCACTTGTGGTACAGGGTAGTTCTGGTACAGTGGGGACGTACGCAGAAGGGCTTAAAATACAGACACTTTTTATTATACCGATCGATTCAGGAACATAAACTGAATTGATCTAAGTCTGTCTATCTGCCTGTCCATAAAAGTTGTGTTCAAGCTATAGGTCACAATTTTTAGGATATTTTGATGCAATTTGATGCAATGACATGTTTTGACGTAAGAACGAATGCTATTGAAAATGGTGCGGATCAGTCCATTTTTTCGACCAGTCCACATATAGTGCCCTACTCTCGTTATATGCGAAAAAATTGTTATTTTCAAAATTTCTCCACAAAAGTGGTTAAATAGCAGTACTTCGGCATTCTAAAAGCTTTGGACAGGCTGGGATAATTTTTGAACCCCCCCTCATACAACGAAAACTGAAATTCTTACGAAAAAAAGGTATAATTTGCAATGTGCCTTAATGAAAATTATATCACAATAGTAATGTAGCATAAAAAA
Organism: Glossina fuscipes; assembly: GCF_014805625.2. Lineage (NCBI taxonomy): Eukaryota > Metazoa > Arthropoda > Insecta > Diptera > Glossinidae > Glossina > Glossina fuscipes. The sequence continues at coordinate 1,143,708 of NW_023998422.1, read as the reverse complement.
ATTAACTGTAGCAAGTTTGGACCATCTCGGCCCATATTTTGTAAACTACCCTAATAAGGATTTTGACGAAAATTGATTCTTTGTAGAGCACAAATTATTTTAGTTTTAATATGTGGTAATCAAAATTGTCCCATAATAGTAAGTAATTTCATACAAAAATAAACCCTCGAAAATATTGACCGTCTACGCCTATTTTTTGATCTTGCCTTACATAAGAACACTACATTAAGTTGCGGTTTGGGTCCGCTTTTTGTAGAAACAAGATATAAGTTTTGTGCTCTATAATAGAAGGAAGAATTGTGTTGGACAATGTGGTGTAGTGTATTTAATGAACGGCTTTTACCGACTATAATATTCTTACTTGTTATCACTATTTTGTTTTTGTTGTCTTCAATAATTCGTTAAATATTGAAGCAATGACATGGGAAATATGAATTGAGTATTCTTGGCTATGATATATATAATGAGTGGAAAAGAGTCGATCTTTCCCGTAAAGCTATTACCTAAAGGCATTTAAAAGCTTTTCTTTTTAATCGTATTTTTCACGCAAGTAACGAAATTAGTTAACATTATTAAGTTGAAAATGTCAAATTAACTGATGCATGTCTCCGCCACAACACGTCCGAATCCACACGTAAGCAGGACAGGGTATGTAAAGATGATGGTTTTAATTGGTGCAATTGCCTACGAAAGTTGCCAAGTAATAAAACACTTGGTGTTCTCGTAATATATACACGATATGCGTATATATAAATATCAAGTGAAAGAATCTGTGGTGTACGTTGCGATGAAGCATCTTACACCAGTCGATGATGTATATTGAAACACATACGGTCAACGACGAGTATAAATTACTTCTTATTATTCTCTTAATACAAGTTAGCGGAGATCATCAATCTAAAATCCCGCACAGGTAGTTACCAGAGCGAAGAAATCGTTACAGAAATATTTTCCTGGAAAATTCGAAAATAAATAGTATATGGCTGGTGGTAAAGCTAGTCATTCAAAGAACTACGGTATATGTGGCAACGTTAGGAGTTTAGGACAAAAAGCTATTCTGACTGATTGAAATGAGTATTTCCGCATATTCGGTTCCCATTAACGGAATTTATCAAATTGCGTTCAATGCGTGTAAACATGCTTAATCCCTGAAGGGTTCAAGAAAACACAATTGGCGCTTAAGGACCATTCCATAATTGTTTTATGTCATTCTTATGACTTTCTTTTCGCAAGAACAATTACGCATTATGTTTCCGTTGATTGTACTGGTAACGGGGGAGATGAACTATGCTTTGATGAGAAGCATAGATGTGCCGAAACTCTCACCTCCCAGCGGTGATCCCCGGGCAACGGCTTCGGCCGGCTAAGAAGAGTTTAAGGTTTTGGGCTGCTAACTCGGCGACGAGTTTCTGATAGATGGTGGAGGGGTTGGCTGGAAGAAGAGCTCTTACTCAATAAGCTAGTTACTACCGAGGAAATATATTGAATGGTATTTAAGTACAATGAAGGTAGTAATCTAGCGAGTGCATGGTAGAGTGCATTAGACTAGTCTACCATGTTCAGTGCAAGACCCGAGACCTATATATCTTGAAGAAAAGTAGTTCACTTGGTGCTAGCAACCAGGAAAGTATGGAGGATCCGAAGCAAGTACGGTTGTTTTTAACAACCGCCCAAAGTATGCCATAAGGCTTTGCAAAATAAACTGGGAGCCACGGGGGTCAGGAAGCTCGCCTCACTAAGCCACGTATGCCTGCGGGTATATGATGGACTTTGTCCTTAAGTCGTAACAAATAAATAAATTAATTATACTATTAATGCAAAAAGGAATTGACGGACGGCCTTCCCTTTGGCCGATTGATAGAAAATGTCTGGTAAATTAATTAATACATGCAAAAATGGAAAAGGGATATGAAGAATAAGTTTTCCCCTTTTACCTATTTTTACTTTTGAACACATGTCACGGATGCCTGCGGGTAATGGTGGTAATTGATCAACAAGTACAGTGGAAGCCTTATGGCGGAAGCAGTCAGTTGATCAATTTGTGAGTCCTGACTGCTTGGGTGCGGCCCTTCGGGGAGTACTCGTGGTGGTTGTGGTTGGCGAGTTCCTAGCTAAAATGGAACAATTGAGTGCAGCTAGGTCTTGCCATTCACCAGAGTGGGGTTTATTGTTCCATACACAATAAACTGTTCTGGCCTCTGGTGCTGTTTAGGCCCCTACTCTGTGGGGGTTGTCTAACTCGCCAGGGGGCGTAGTACGCTTAAAAGTGGTTTGGGCCACCGTGGGGTTAAGCCTTTCAGGCAGGAACCCACGTTAAACCCTTGCCACAAATTCTGTACTGGTAACGTTGAACGTATATTATAAAAAAAGTTGACACAAGACATTTTATTCAGATTATTGTCTAACGATAAGCATTACTTCTACTGTCTCTTAGGCAGAATATGAATTGCGGGCAGAGAGCACAACCAGTTCTTAAAGATTATCGCCATAAAAATGAAAGGCCTTCTTGAATAAATAAGGGCGCGCAAGAGGTAGTGGCCGATGGGATACACAAGGGATGGGATTGTAACACGTTCCAGTTCAATGCTGTTAACGTTCCCGGAGTTTGTTTTACCGTATGGTGAAAAATCACTATATCATGACTTTTGACATATTACGCTTCAGTCGCACCTGTGGTTGTTTGCAGCTTTACTTGATTGAAGTAAGCCGCAGTACAGTATACTGTCCATCTAACCACCCGAATGGAGATTTTGTCATGTGTGAACAGCTTTATCGGTTCGTCCACGAAACGAACTCAACAGGATTCGATTTGAACAGGTAAAGTCGTACTTTACTAAAGTGGCGGAAGGTTAAAGACATTAGATTCAAATAATTTTGTTCACTAGCTTACAGTAATCTTGGAAACTAGCGGGCATTTATTAAATGTTCTAATGATTCTGCTCTTATGCAGTACAGAGAATATTAGGATTCGTTAAATGAAACACTTTTATAGCGTTATGCCGGACATAGCATTGCCTTTTCTATTGTCGGCGAGATTCTAGTGCAAGTAACTCACCTGAAGATATGGAATTTGCTGATTCGCTGCGCGGAGTATGATGCATCATATTTCCATTGTTATTAAGTTGATGATGTTGCAAACCGTGCAAGCTTCCATTACTTGTTTGTAAAGGAATACCATTTGGTTGCTGAGCCATTTGATGAGCAATGATTTGTTGACTCGTTATACTGTGCGTAGCTTGACTTAAACTAAAGCCATTAAGAGAGGTTATGCCGGATACTCCACTACCATTGCCATTGCCATTGCCGGTGCCGCTGCCACCGCCACCGCCACCACCATTGTTGCCGTTACTATTGCTACCGTAATTTGGATTACTGTTCGTGTTAGAATTTTGTAGCGAAGGTAACGGTATAATGGTAGTTTGGGCGGGCAAAGTGGAGGTACAGCCATGCAATGACGTTATAACGCCATGTTGATTTGAATTATATGCTGTTGCGGCATCGTTGCATAACCACATATCTTGTTCACCGTACACTGGTGAATCCAAAGACGATGGCGACATATTTAAACCCGAAGAAAGTACTAAGCCATTAGAGGAGGAAGTAACCTCCGAGGATGATTCTTCAAGCATACGTAGAGCGGCAAAACCGCCATTATTCGACCAGCGACGTTTCATCATTTGGAAAAAACACTTTATTCCCGCTATTATATAACATAGATAGTTTCTTCCTAATTCACGATTTATTTATTACTTCACTTAACTTTTTATTAACATTTTTTTCATTCACTTTTTGACAAAGCACACCTTTGTCGTGTTATCTTTCGTTGAACGCATTTTAATTCTACATTGTTCTGAATTGTGGGAAAGTAAATGAATGAATTATATTGCAACTCGAACATTCTTATTGTTATTATTTTATGCATTTAGAATATATTCTTATTCTTTGACTACGAAGCATACTTGTATGTCAAGACGAAATCATGAAAGTGCCACTCAGCCATTGCCCAAAACCTACATAGAAAGGCATCAATTTAAGAAAAGTGTAGGATGTGTGTTTGTATTTTACGCATTTCAAATTTTAAAATATTTGCTGCTGCTGAAATGCTGAAAGTCCTCAGGTTTACATGGCCTAGTTTTAGATTCACTGTAAATCCTAAATCACTTGCTACTGCGACTGTCCGACAAACAAAGGAAGTCTTATGCTCATCGCCCACTTTTTATTTTATAGCTATACTGGTGCGAAGGTGAGAATTTTCTAAGTAGACAAGAAATTTGTATGAAAAGCTAGCAAGAAGAAGATCTGCGATCCTCTTTCGAATAAATTCCTTGGAAAAAAAAACTGAGTTTTACGAGTTAATAGAAAGTATGAATAATTTGGAAGCCTAAGGGCATACGTATTGCCTTTTAACAACTTTTTGTTAGAATCTTTATTATCTAAACTTCTGATCCATAGTTCCTTTAACCTAAAAGGATAAATTAGGTAATAAAATTTTCCAGGGTTTTTAACAATTACTTGCTGATTTGGATCGGGATATATAGAATTGAAATATGTATATATATACCTATATACATATATATATATATAAACATATTTACAGATATATTTATAGGTATACATATTTACGGATATATTTGTACATATATATAGGTATACATATATAGAGGTATATATGTGCATATATATGTGTGTGTATATGTATATGTATGCATAGGTGAATATGTATATAGGTGGACATTTATACATATATATACAGAGGTTCCCGAGTAGTTTTAGCACAATATGGTCAGATGGACGCGTCCATCTTCTGTTCGCTTCAAAATACATATACTTTATGATTGTGAGATCTCCGATATTTCGGCGTAGCTACAAAAATGCGAATAATTTGCGAAGAGTAATAGATTTGAATTAAATAATGTATGCCACCGGTCTCTTCGTCTTCGCTCCTTCTTATGTTCATACATTTCACGGAAGGTTTGATTTAAATTTCCGCCTTTTACTTATACGCAAGTTCCTGACATAAATTTAAATTTCACATCATTTTCGAATCATGATGACTTTTGGTAGATAAAAGCTACGAAAATTTCATATGTGAATCGAATTGTGAATATTTGTATTTTAGATTTTTCTCCTATCTATCTATTCTTACTATTTGTCTTTATTAGTAAGAACATCTTTCTCTCTCTACCTGTCTATATTTGCTAAAATATTTCGCTTTAATGTTATTTGTGTTGTACAAGATTACATGTATATAGAATTATAAATGCTGGATGGTCTTCTAATTCTAAGAGACTTAAGAGCTGTGGTTTTACCTATATCTGGTAAAGTAAGTTTAATATTGATCTGATCTAAGTTCTTTCATTTCTTTTTTCCTTTGATTTCCACAAAAATAGACATTTGTTTGGCAAACCGCGCTAAGAAACCAATCCGTCAAAAATGTACACACAGTGATGTGAATCGAAGTGCAGTTATAGGCAATGGAGACTGCCGGTTTTGGTCATGGATTAGACGACTTCAATTTGAATATGTTTACCCCTTGAAATGATGAAAATTCGTTAGAAAAATATTGAAAATAGAGGCGAGACGATTCCTAAAGCCCCTATTGCTTTCAGTCATTATCCAGCATTCTCAGCCATGGCTATTTGGAATTTAATCAGTAAATTTGAGCTTCTCGGACGATTCCTTCACTTCAGCTGGTAGCTGAAAGTATCGGCACTTTTGCTACGAACACCGAGATTTTCCCGCTCAGGGACCGTCGCAAATAGTGTGGTTATCGCAAACTCACTTTGTAGTGCTACGTGCTTAAAAGTAGCCGACAATATAGGTATCAGTAGCAGATCATGAACAATGCCGGCAATTCGGGAATTGTGTGTTGAACATTCATTAGCATGATTTTTTCAACAAAATTATTCTGAGTAAATTATGCACATTTTGACCTGCCTGAGTATGTAAGCAAATAAAATTGTCACATCTGAGTCTTCGAAAACCCAAGGTAAAGAGTCGAGCACAATGAGTGGCAACTTGTGGCGGTTTTTTGGCTATTGTAAGTGGACTTTCGGACTTTTCCGAAAAGGTTCCTAGTTGTTCCAGTAAAGTCGCGCTACCCGCTACAAAGCACGTAAAACAATAGCACCACGTGCCATTTCCCGAAAAGAAAGCTTCAATTAGATGCCGAAATCGTGAGAGTTAAAACAATTACAATGCTTCAGCAGCGAGTCAAGCGCTCAGAGAACTGGCCTTTTTTAAGAAATTCCGAGAAAGAAAGTTTATCGATATAATATTCCTTCACTAAATTCAGAGTTTGTAACAAATAAAAAAAATAAAAAAAAAATGAGAAGAAGAAGAAGACATTTCTTCTTTTGGACGATTCTATATATTATTATTTACTCAATTCTACAAATTTAAGTACATACAATACTCATAGCAGAATAGAAGTTCGCAGTCTCATCTAAGATCAAATTTATGAATATATTATCGTTCATCATTCTTAAAAACCATTAGGCGAAAAAAGGTACAAACCGCAAAAATACTTAAATTCAATTTATTATCACACTGCTGCTCTAGTTGGTCTCCTTTCATGTAGTGTTTCTCCTCTACATCTCCTCTACTTGGGGCCCCCCCCCCCCCCCTCTCCTTCTTCTTGCTCTTTTTCCCTGCTGCTATTTCAGAACTTGTACGAGCAAAAAAAAAAAAATAATAATAATAGTAATACCGAATGTGATTAAACCTGTCTTGGAGCGGAGCAGGTTGTTTAATTTTGGTTTACGAATTATTTTTGTATGAGTGCATAGGTATGTGTCTGTACGTTTACGTGTTTGCATTAATATCGCTTTTATTTCTCTGTGATTTCTTTATACATACAAAAAAACACGAAATTAAAAAAAATAAATAAAAATAAAAAACAACTTAAATATCAAGTTTAAAAGCACTAAAGCCAACCAGCCCAACAACAAATGGACAGCATATGCACCCATCTTTGTATTTGTGGTACAATGAATAACAAGAAAAAGGTAAATACAAAAACACAAAGCACAGTGGTTTCTTAAATACAAAAAAAAGAAAAAAATTTCAATTTATTAAAATGACAAAAGTGGGAGTGAAAAGATAAAGAGGACGCGGGCGGAAATATGATATGTTTAGTAAATATTTATTCAACACTAAGAAAACTTAGAATGTATTCCTCTACTGCTAAAGGGTAATGTAAATCCGTCCTTGGTGTCCACACTACCTCAAAGTATCCTATGCTAACTTTCATCCTTAGCAATAGATTTGAACTCTTGTTAAACTCTCGTTATACTTTTTCGATCAAAGAACCTTAAAAGCTTTTGCCAGTTTTTTGATTGAAAGTGGTTCAGCGGTTGCTAACAGTATCTGCTCTCCAGATCTGCTGAGAATACTAAAGAAATGCGAAATTTTTACTTTCGATCTCAACATTTGCGAATTTTATAATTCCAGCAAGCTATGAACTCTAACTCATCTGAAGTATTATGCTTTATCTAGTTATTATCCAGGTGGCGTAGAAAAAGCTGCTTTATTCCCCGTTAACCGCGGATGATCTTGATTTATAGGTCAGGGCGCCTTTGGGAATGAATTTTTGAACGAATTTGTTTGCAACTTGACTGTAAAGGTCTTCAACGATACGACGTAAGACGAAAATTGAAGAGGACTACTTTAAGAATTTTCTGCGACAGACTTCAATCGGAAGTACCGGAGCGAATGGGACATCTAGCTGGCTGACTGAAATTCTCTTTTACAAAATGGATATTTAACTTGAAAAGTTGCGAGTGTGGAGACCTAAGAAAAACTGAGCGATTTTCAAGAGCCGACGAAGTGTTTATGTGCTTTACTTAATTTTTTCAAGTCAGGGATAGATATCACACACATTTGAAATCGCAAATTCTTTTATATATTCAATTATGAAATGCTTGCACATGGAAGTGGCGAAAATCTATCATCTTGCCAGACTTATTATGCAGCAAAAAGTTGCGAGAAAGATGATAGCGTGGCAAATATACAAGAAAACTTACCTAAACATTGCTAGCTACGGTAAATGGACCTTTACAACTAATATGCCGGCAGCATATGTACGGTAAAGCATAATGTAATTACATATTTTATTGCTTATGTAGGCACATACATATATAAATAAGTATTTTGGATGAATATTTGGCCATTGGCATTGAGTAATGAGTAATTCAATGGCAATGGAAACTTAAAACTCGCTAAACTAATATTCATTTGTATGTGCGCTTGTATGAAATTTCACTTTTTTTTCTGCAAAAACTGGCTGCGATATTTGTTTAAATATGCTATGAAATGAAAGCACTGTGCGCAGAAACACACACACATATATATATATATGCGAGCACCAGTTTATTTATGTATATACATATATACATACATTTATACATATGCATGCATATATATACATATAGATATGCATATATGGATATATATTTATATATGCATTAGTGAGTGTCTTTCGGAATAATTCACATACAAAACAATTGTTTGATTTGTTTATTTACTTTTTCTGTGTAACACACTAATACATTTTCGTTAATAACGAAATCATTAACTTTAACAACAACAACAGCAGCAAAAAAAAAATAAAACAACGCCAGCAACAGTAGTGGTATAAAACAACTCTATATATATATATATACAAGTGTGCGTGCAAAGCCCCTTGTTGCTCGCAATACACAGAGATCACAAAAGAAGAGCAAAGTAAAAAAGAAAACAAGTAAATAAATAAATAAAAACAAAAAAAAAAAATAAAAAAAAAATAAAATAAATAAATAAATAAAAAAAAAAAAAAAATTCAAAATAAAATAAAATACAAAACATACATATATTATTCATACTACCAGCTAGTTACTTTGACGGTCAATAACGACGACTCAGCCAGACAACAAATGATGTTTATATATATCTACATACATACGTACATACCTAATTTAGCAGAAAACATTGTTAAACTTAAAAAAAAAAAATCAGAAAAAGAGAGGATTGGAAAAAGTTAATGTATATATGTATGTATGTATGTTTATTAACAATATATATATATATATATATATAAAACTTGTATTTTGGTATTAAGCGAAGTGGAGTAGAGTGAAGTAAAAGAAACACAAAAACTTAAACAAGTTTTTTTCAGCTAGTCAACCAGCCAGCAAATCACGTCATGTCAAGCTATATTCTTTCTTTCGAGTTCAATGTGTACCTTCGTATAAATAGCTTTATATTCAATGTGAATGCGAAAATGTGTTTAATAGAATTGTGTTTTTTTTTTTTTTTTTTTTTTTTTTTTTTTTTTTTTATATACAATTATATAAATATGTATATATATATATATATATACTTGTCAATCGTTAGATTTAGATCAGTTGATATTATAAAAGAAAAATAAAAAAAAAACCAAAAAAAGAAAAAAAGTTAATATCTCATCAAATTGACTTATGTCGATTTTTGTTTTAACTTTTTTTTCTTTCATTTTTTTAATTTAATTTTTTATTATTCACGTTTAATCTAATTTTCTTATTTTGTATATATATATACATATATATATCAGAATATATATATTTTTATATACCTGCACACACACACGCATACGTATTCGCATGCACATAAAATCGAAAATTTGCCAAAAATTCTTACTACTGGAGACTTATAATAAAAAAAGCTGCTAAATATAAGAAAATCATTAACGTGATGTCAGCGTCAAATATAATCAAGCTGTAGCGAGTTTAAGCAATTTTTAAAATTTTTTACACTTTTTTTTAAAACTTTTTTTAATTTCTTCTTTTTAAAGTCGGATTTCATTTTTTTTTTTTTTTTTTCATTTTTTACAAATAATAAAACTACGTTTGTTTGCTATTCTCTCCATTAGAGGATAAAGAATTTGAGACACATAATTAACAATATGTTCCGAATAGTTCTACGATTATCGAAATGATGGGGGGTTCAGAATCACTAAGATAATGAATAGAATTTTTCCACTTATTTATATTAGGTGTTTGCGAGTGGGGTCTTGATCAGCGACTTCTGCAAGTGAAAATGATAAACGAATGGGAAATTCCAACATACAGAACGGTTAAATTCGATGGTCTTGATCTTCCTCTATATAAAATAACGGTTTTTCATTTAACATTATTGATTTATTCAGCCTACGTCGACGCTAATCGTGGAGTGATCAAAATTCTTCTTCTTCCAAATTCATTACTTTTGTCGTTTATATGAACAAATTCACTGCCGAAGCCCGCCAAGCACGCCACCAAGTTCGTGGTGATGCTGCTTCATCGCATCCCAATTGTCGGTTTTGGTTACAATAGTTGAAAAGTAGTGACACGAGTTGCCTGAAAATGCAATTTTTGGCTACATGTCTCTCAGAGTTGTTCAGGATACACTATTACAGCTCGAAGGCGAAGCTTTGCCATATCCAGCGTTCTTACCAGATATGGCATCTCCTGATTAACACTTGTTCAGATCGGTGCAGCATGGCTTGGTTGGCATGCGACACCGCAAAGTTGAAAAATTGTGAAAATGGGTTGGTGGGTAGGCCGCTGCAAAATATATTCTTCGCCATGATATCGCCATATTGCCAAAAATATTGTAAAATCTTGTAAAAAATGATGGAAACTGTTTTCATTGTACCACACAACTTTCCACAATAAATGCCTTTTTGAAGTGAAGAAGTGCTCAGAAATTTAGCAGGCATCTAATAGTACTCCTAATACAATATGGTTCCGTTAAGCAAAAATTTAAAAATAAATTAGATGGAGAAGTGACCAGAACTTTTGCAAACACCTAATACTTAGATCTCTGGGCTTTATATGTGCGCCAGCTAGTCTTTTTCAAGTGAGAAAGTGATCAACATTTTTGCAAACACATAAT
>NW_023998422.1:1129613-1132808 GCF_014805625.2 Glossina fuscipes | reverse complement strand
CAGTGATCAAAATTTCTTCAAACACTTAGTATTTAGATCTTTGGGCTTTACATGTCCCCAAGCATGTCTTTTTCAAGTGAGAAAGTGATCAACATTTTTGCAAACACCTAATACTTGGATCTCTGGGCTTTATATGACCGCCAGCATGTCTTTTTCAAGTGAGAAAGTGATCAAAATTTCTTCAAACACCTAACATCTAGATCCCTGTGCTTCATATGTCCGCAAGCAGGCTTCGTATATGTGGACAAAATATCAGCATTAGTTCGATTGATTACATAAGTCTTGTGAAATTACCGAGCTGGATAGAGTGGCTTTAACCCACTCACCTACCGTTTGCAACTGTATAATGCCAAAAAAATCCTTATAAAGTATTTTTCATTGTTACAAATAGAAATACAAAGGTTGCACGGCATGACGGCAACATCTTCTTAAAGATATTAAAAGTAATTGGTTTTTAAATTTTATGCATTAAGTGGGCTTTGGAAAAAAAAAAAAACAGACTTTGAGAAAACATATGGCGGGTCTAACATGTTATCGTTTGGGTTACTCGTTATTTATGTTAAAATTTCTTAGAATGTTAAGGCGGAAAGTGAATTGTGTATATAAACGACGTTAGTTGAATGACATTATGCGATAAAAACAAACTCAACAGTAACAAGAACAAAAAAAAACATCACAAAACGACTGCGAAAGCATTACCCTCTTCGTACATTGGCAAAAATAATTTTTTTTTTTTTTTTTTTTTTTGGCAAATTTCTTTTCTCTACGTTCAGCGAGAAACGTACGGCAGTAGCAACAGCTTATCTATAACGTTGACCGACCTTGAAAATGAAAAATGTAGTTTTTTTCTTTTTTTGAAAATTTATTCGCACACGCGCACACACACACTCGCGCACTCACATCCTGACAAATGCGAATGCAGTCGCAAATGTATTAGCAAATTAAGAACAGAGATCGTCAGCACCGAAATATATTCGCGAATATAGTTTGTTTGGGGTCGTTGCTATCTGTATATGAGACAGTCATCTGAACTTTTATAAGGGAATGTTTGTATGTTTGTGTAGAATTTACGCATTCTTTAAAATTTTTTAATCGTAAGTCAAATAAATGTGTTCTTGTATGTTTCATATAAATTTAAACAACATCATCATGTGGAATTTTATACACACACACACACACACATATATATATATATATATATATATATATATAAAAGATCGTCTTTCGAGTTCACGTTTGAAGACAATTTTTACAGGAAATTGCTTTGTGCTATGCATATGTTTAGCTTAACAAAAAAGTTATGGTCTTTGTTTGGCCGGTATATTATTTTTATTAGTGTTATTGATCGCGTTTCATTTCGCGTGCATTCACTTTTACGGATACGGCCAAAGGTAAGCAAAGATACTATGTGGCAGGTGGGGCAGTTGATAAATGATAACTTTGCTTCACACCGTTTATATTACTCATTAATATATTAATGGCAGCAGCAGCAGCAGCAGCCGCTTTGCCTTTCATGCTTATTTTTCGTAAATGGTAAAAATTTTCTTTGATATCGATCTACAGCGACGTAGCTAATTATGAGATGAGTATTTGTTCAAAGAGACAAGCGTTTGTACGATTGTATGTTTTATAAAAATGCTATCAATCTCGCGCGTAAGGATAAACTTGTCGCTCATAAAGAATAACTTTGAGGCGAATATGCAATTAGTAAATGCAAGTAAAATCTGGTTTTAGAACTTGCAATGCAATGCAAGGCGATGCGTTGCGATGCGATGCGTAAAAAAATGTAAATTTTGAACAAACAAAGCAATCGGAAATGTTCGAGTTTTTTAGTTAGCAATTATGCTAATGTGTGATAATGTATGTGTTTTACTTTCTAAGAGAGGGTCAACATTTTTTACATTATTCAATGGTAAGGGGATGGATGTTTACACGAGATTGTATGAAAATTGTTTGTGTTTGAAAGCATAAATTGAAGATCAGAAGGTAGACAACAACAAAAGTATAGCATTTAGTTTCAATCAGTTGATCAGCCATCAGAGAAACTTATGCATTTAAAAACCATTTTGACATCACGTAGAACTTTCTTAATCGGTGAGTTGAGATAAGTTTTATTATACTAATAAAGCAAACAAATTATTGGGCCTTGAAAAGCAACAAAAAAAGAAACAAACTCTGAGCATTGTAAAGTCATGGGGGATAATGAACACTAATCAATATATATAGCTGTCTTTTAATTCATGAAAAATATAAAATATATTTTAATATTTATGAGTTCTTGCTAAAAGTTAATTTTCATTTCAAATTAATTAAACAAATATTAAAAAATGCGACGAATTAAGTGAAGATCTTCACAAGGAATGTTTGGGATGAATAATAAAGCTTGAAAGTGGTAGTTGTAGAAAACGTCTGAGCAGTAGATAAAGAGAATTGATATCTATGATCCCTTTGAGAATTAAATACAAAAAGAAAAAATTTTACTTTTATAAATCCGGGAAGAGAGCATAAGCAAGAGTCAGTCGGTTTTGAGAATAACCGAATAAAATGATTGTAGTCGGCAAGAATGTTTGAGTCCGTACATTCGTCGCAAGTCATTCGGAAGCTTTGCAGTCTAACATTATTTCTGATAAATTTTGCGTTGCTGTTTTGCAAATTTTTGCTTTCATTACGTAATTTCAAAGAACTTATTTTAGTTATCTAACGTGGAATTGATCGAAATTTAACAAAGAATTAAAGGGACATTCCATGGGTTTGTAATAGGAAGAGATTTGAAAAGGCGGTCGAACTTTCTTGCTGATGATCCAATTAGTTCTTGGATTGTCGTCATTAAAAGTTTTTCATTTATACGAGGTGTACGCGCTGCGTTAGAAAAAGAGTTAACTTTTTATTTTCTTTTAGGAAAATGTTTACCTATTCAGCCGCCTATTGGATCCCCTTCAAAAATATTCCCCGTCAGATATATTATTATTATTAATGAGGTGAGCAAACTATACCGCTAGTTAGTAGATCTATTGTACTCTATATCTCCCTAAGATATAGTATATTTCCGATATCTCCTTTTTTGGCTACAGCTTTGAGCTTTTTCGGTTTTGCGGTATTTTTATTTTCTTAATCATGACAAACTTTCGCTTTTTCATGGACCTTTTCAGTTTTGGGGACAGGAAAAAGTCGCAGGCGACCAAGCCCATGGAAAAT
>NW_023998422.1:1125727-1129603 GCF_014805625.2 Glossina fuscipes | reverse complement strand
CGGGTTGTCGAGGGCCGGCATCGTCATCGTCGTTAACCTTTTTTTGGCCTCCTGTGAAGAGTCCGTACCATTTATAAACATTTTTTTTTGTTCAACGTTTTAAGCGAGTTAGAGCGCTTAATTTTAAAATTTAATACACATACTTTGACCCATCTTTTTCAATAGCAAAAAAAAAACGCCAAGCACGCCAAAACACATCAAACAACTTTCATATCCGTCAAAAACAAATTAAAAGTGCAAACTGGCTGGATAATGTAAAAATTTGTTGGGGACATATGTACCAAAAAATGCCAACATTTTTTATGAACGCACCTCGTAATTTTTTCAAATTAAAACCTATGATATCATATTCGTAATTGCTTATATTTCTTTCCGATATAAAATAAACTAACTGAGTAGATAATGAATCGCTCTGAGCGCAGCAGCATTATAACATCTTTAGGTAACATGCGATTAGTGGGAAATGATGTTCAAATTTCTCTTTATCCCGTTTTGCGAAAAAAATGAGGGTATACTGGATTTGTTATTCAAAAATGCTTCTAATCAGATCAGATCCGCACCACTGATTTGCTGATTTGAATACTTGTCCGTTCATTTAACTGCTTGTCCTTGCGTCGGTCAAGGTTCCCAGCGTAAATTGACCTTTTGATATACATGACCACCAACGAATGTTAACCTACTCAGCTACTTTTTTATACGAAACACAGATCACTTTCAGATGTCAATTTTAAAAATGTTCGCTTAGGAACTGTCCTCATATCACTTAAAAATGATATATCAAAAGCCATAATTGATATCAAAATATTTCAAAATATTTTTATTGCAAATATTATATACATAGGAATTATATAAATATTTTCTTGAAGAGTAAATTGAATCGGGCCATTGTTGTTCCTAACTGAATTTAGTTGCAAATTGCTTAGGGAAATGTGAAAATCCTTGTGAATGTGTTAAGTATAATAAAATAAATTAATATAATCCAAAATGATGTACATAATAAGTTGGAAAGCTAATGAATATTGATTTTTTCCATTTTCTTTCTTTCATAATTTTTTATTTAAGGAAAATAAACATTGCAACTTGACGATAAGCTAAGCCAGACTCCAAAGATATGATGTAAAAAAAAAAAAAAAAGGAAGCACGAAATACTTTGCAGCATATGGTGCCAATATGTTCTGATAATCTTTATATGATGTGTCTTTTTCCTGCATCTGCCTTCGCTACTCCTACTTTCTAATTTTATTTTTCTGTATATTTGTTTTCAGCATTTGTTGTATTTGTTGCAAGTCAAACAGTCACCACAGACTTTAAAGTACAATAGGGGTAAATAAAGAGACCTTGACATAACTGCAGACGCATAAAAATATATTGCCAGACGCTCCTTTAGGACGTAACAAATACGAAACATGCATATATATATATATATATAGGCGAACAAAGAGAAAAAGCAAGGCACGCACTAATAAATGATATGTAAATTCATGACAAAAATCTATAGCAGCCACACTTGGGAAAACAAAAAAGATGACAACAGCAACAGCAACAGCAACAGCAATAAAATAGAAAGTGGAACGGACGTTATGTATAAAATTGTCAAAAGTTATGATGACGTAAAAGCACTAACGATGTCTGCCGTGAAAAGAACAAAAAAATATACACACCGTTAAATTGTCCACAAAATATGTTTCCTCCTTTCTTAATTGAACCTTCTTGTTGCCGATAACCATCTCTATTTTTGGAACTTGTCAAACCCTAAAAACAAATTGTCGCTACAGTGACTATACTACTACTGGCAACATTGCTTTAGTGAACTTTTCACTTTTTAATTTCACGAACCTTATTAAAATAAAGTAAATAAAAATTTATTATTATTTAAACGATCGGTCGATTTACGTACACATAGAAAAGTCAAAAAAGCCATCAATTTTCACATCAAATTTGTTTT
This sequence comes from Glossina fuscipes, assembly GCF_014805625.2. Taxonomy (NCBI): domain Eukaryota; kingdom Metazoa; phylum Arthropoda; class Insecta; order Diptera; family Glossinidae; genus Glossina; species Glossina fuscipes. The sequence continues at coordinate 1,127,658 of NW_023998422.1, read as the reverse complement.
TTTTTTTTTTTGTTACTTATATGTACGTATTTTATTTTTAATTTAATATTTTTTTTTTTTTTTTTTTTTTTTATTCATAATTCTCAACTTTGAACAAAAATGTAAATGCAATCCAAGGCAAGCAACGTGAGAGAGAAAGAGAGAGAGGGAGTTGAGCATTTATAAATATATTTTGTTGAAAAAAAAAAGAAAATAAAAATACATATATATATGCAGCTACAAACTAATGCATACATATGCACTCGAAATACACTCGTATACATGTACGTACGGATATGTGTAGAGAATAAGAATATTATATTATTATTTTATACTTTAGCTTCTCTTCTCGTATTAAGTTAAACATGAAAATTCTTTTGCACGCATACGAAGTTAATTCATGTTGTTTTAATACACAATTTTCTTTTTTTTTTCCTTTTTTTGTATTTTTCATCAGTTTCACATGCACACATAATAAAAAAATATTCCTTATGTGTTCTTTTCGTGCACATACATAGCACAGCATGGAGAAATAATCATAATATAATAATAATAATAATAATAACCTCACTCAGGTGCACTTTAAGTTATGAATACGTCTTGACTTACGCGCCGCGACAGCCAGTGTGTTTAAGAAAAATTTCAATAAAAATAACGAAAAAAAAATTATTATTATTTTTTTTTTTTTTTATAAAATGCAAGTTATCTGTGCATGTGATTGTGCATCACAGACAACCGATAATAACCTCGAAAGTTCGCGTTGCCCGCGTGTACTATATCAGCGCATTTTCAATTACAAATTATATACACAAATCAATTCATGCATTCACAACTCAACTCAGCTCAGCTCAGCTCAGTTCGGTTCGACTAAATTCAAAGTGTACGTACATGCTTCTACTATCTACATTTGTATGTTTATGTAAATATTGTATTTTTATTTCTCTTTGTATGGGTGAGCATGTTTTACAATTCAACTGTTACGGTTCGCATTAATAACGTAAGACATGGCGTTCCTACGGTTGAGAAACCTCCACCGACGACGGTGCCCAAACAAATACTAAATCAATGATTGCCAGTCATTGCCAGCGTCGTGAACTTACTACTCACAAATATGTCTATATATATATGAATGTATGAATGCATGTATTTATGTATGTATATATGCGTCTGTGATGTACGTATTTGTAAAAGTGTTTAGCATGTTTACTTGTCTGTAGATACTTTTTATAATAAGTTGCTTCGTTTCGTTTTCACTAAATTTTTACACTCCTCTCTCTCTCTCTCTCTTTCTGTCACTCTCTGCCTCTCCTTTTGTCTTTCTCTCTTATGTACATCTCTTAGCATATTCTTTTTCTAACATAGGCTTGCCATGCGACCTTTTTTAAATAAATTGATTTTTCTCAAATATAAATACAAAAAAAATGTTTTGTCTGTTGGCCTATAGCTTAGTACATTAGTTCAGTATAATACCCGATATTTTCAAGCTGTCATAAGTGCTTTTATGTTTTGAAAAATTGATAGACGTTTCATTCAGTTCTGAGATAAAGATATGCACTGTTAAGAGTGTACAAGATAAATAAATGTAATCCGAAATCGATTTTTCGATTCGATGAACGAATTTAAAAATTTCTTATTTGGCAGTTTTCGTAATTGGTTTCATAAGTGATCACATTTGGCTATACACTCAAAAGTAAATTGATTGATTGACTTTGTATGCACCAAAACACTTTATTATATTAATATACTTTAATTTAAAAAAATAAATGCACTGTTTATTTTTTACTGTAGCTTGTGAATTTTTATATATATACTATGGCAAGCATTTTTTTCATACACAATTTCATATTCTACAAAAAAAAAATTTTTTTTTTAATCTCTCATTGCAATTATTACTCTTCCGCTCTCTAATTCTTTCTCCATCGACTTGTTTATGGCAAAGTGAAAAAAAAAAA